>NC_088927.1:6585000-6772500 GCF_038396675.1 Hydra vulgaris
TAAGTCCTTTTGAAAAAATTTAACTTGGTTGAAACTTGGGCATTTTCGGAAGAAATTCGATTTTTCCACATGGAATTACAAGCCTACATAGAATAGAAATATAGTATAATATAAATAGTATCATAAAATCACAACGAATAAATAAAATAATTATAAAAATGCTTTTGTGCCAGAAGAGTACTTAATAAATGCATTGATTAATGTATGTCAATAAATTGATTTACAAAATGAACTCTAACGAAGGATTTGAATTTTTAAATCAAATAAATGTTAAAAATGTTAAAACAGCCATATCTTTGATGGGTGGACATAAGAGTATAACTGCAAAAGTGTAACTTTTCAGGAGAGCAAAAAAACATCATTATGAACCCAATTATTTTGCTACAGAAGTCATATTTTGAGAAATGGGTTATTACTTTTATTCTGTTTGAACCGAATGGTGTAACTATACTGTTAAAACCATTGATGCCGGCATACACAAGACACATTTTCTCATATAAATCGTTAAATGGTCAAAAATGCAGTTATACTCTTATGTCCGCCCATCAAAGATATATCAACATGCCAGAATAGTCTATACTTTCACAATATTCTATAAAAAATTGATCAAATATCTCATTATAATTAAAAATTACATAGCCATATTTTTAAATACTACTTTTGGTGTAGTTGTAATAGTAGCTATAATCAACTGCAACTGCAACAAAATGTATGTAAATAAAGAACTGACTTTAATAACTGTACCTATTGACTATATCTTATATCAATAACCCTAGTTGAATAACTGATGACAGTAAGAAAAAAACAACTACAAAGTGAGCAAAACAAATCATCATGCCAATAACAAAATAAAGAACAAACAATAGTTGACCTAAATTAGCCAATTGTATAACTTTAGACATCTATAAGACACTTACAAAAATAAATTAAGTAATGAATTTTTTAAATATTAACTAGAACATAAGGTACATAAACAAATCAACAATAAAAAACAAAAAAAAACATATTCATGTATATTGATTGAATTTAAATATTTAAATATGTCATAAAAACAAAAACAGTAGAAATAACAGGATATATTCACAACATTGATAGTACTAAAGACAAACTGTTTATGACAGTATAACACAGTAACAAAAGGAAACATCTCTAATTTACCATTCTCAATACATTTCAGGTAATGCTACCGCATGTCATTATCTTTTTATATAACTAAACTTAGGTTGATACTGCTACACAAAACCATTGCATTTCTTTCTAAGAAAAAATCACAATCATTTTCATGTGCAACTCTATGCACTAACAATGGCACATCACCTTTACTTAAACTATTAAAGAGTGAATCATAAAACTAAACACACTTCCAATGTAAAACAACATCAGGACACATTACTTAGAAACACCCAATATGATTTTCTAACATTAATCGTTGCACTGTAACTTTCTGAAAGACCACATGAATTAAAACAACTAAAAATGCAAAAAATCCAGATATTTTAAACTTGGAAACCCAAACATTTTAGAAAACTGATATAAAAACAAACTTTGTGCTATATCAATCAAGGTATCATCAAGCCAGCAAGGTGAGTCTCTTAAAATATCTAAGGCCTTGTCTTTAGACTGTATTGACAAACTTTAAAGAAAACTTTAGAAAAATTTTGAACTTCGACAGCCCCTTTTTACAACGATACTATCATTAACAAATAGCTTTTTTCAAACCTTTACCGCTACCAGTTTAAACTCTGAACCTTTTTCTCATTGATTGGTTTAAGGAAAATAGCAGACTTTATCAAATAATCTAAAATTTTAGAGTTTTTTGAAGAGTACCAAAAATCTATAAAATAAAGTAGTTGCATAAATTGTTAATTTTTCAATATATTTACTTCAATTATCAGTAATTGTAATAATATATTTTTTTCAAGTTTTATTAAGGCAAGAGGTCCAATAAGGTCTAAGGGAAGTTTGTGTACCTATAGCCAGATTGTTTTAGTGCCCAAATTCAAGTCCCCAGACTTTTCTAAAGAAGGCAAAACTGATACGATCACATCTCTATACTAATTACTTTGTATTAGTATAAGTATATTGACTTATACTAATAAAATTCCATCAAGTAAAAGGGTTTAAAAATTAGTAACCCTTGGTAGAATAACCTTTTTTTAATCTGTACCTAGGGTAGCGATTCCACGGCTTAACAAAAAACATTTGACGTTTGACAAAAAACACGTAATTTTCATAAACTTTGCTCTCTTATATCTTTTCGTATGGTTAAGCTAGCGCCTTGAGGTTTTTTGCATCAGTTAGTGTTACTCAATCTCTTTCCAACCATATATAGAAAGTACTAAGCTTTGTATGGCTTCATTTATATATTACCCATATCTTGAGACCACTTTTCATAAAAAAACTTGCCGCGGGAACGTTTTTCTTAAAACGAAGCTTTTGAAGGTAAGGATTCCTTAGAACTTAAACACATCTAATTCTTATGAAACTTTCCGTATTTATTAAGAAAAGGACGAGGAATCTAATGGAATCTGGACGTTTTTTAACATTTATACAAAAAATTTTAGTTCTCAGCGTTTAAAAACTTCAAGGTTGATTTATATAGAAAAAAAAGTGTTTTTGAAAAACGTCCAGGTGGAAATTGCAAGTTTAGCCTTTCCTCTATTTAAAACAAGTCTTTATTTAAGTTTACCTAAAGAATTGGTACTAAGGATTTGCATATATAAATTATGTGTATATATATATGCTTTTCTTCGCGTATTTAATGACGTTATATGTTTTGATTTTTGCGTTTGTTTTGGTTAAATAATGAAAATTATATTGAAAGTGAAAGTGTAATTCTTAAAATTTTAATCAAATGAAAATAAATCTTTTACTTTTTCCCAGGTAAAAGGTCTGCATTCTTCAAGAAAGTTAAAATCTTGATTTTTACTATTTTAACTACAGGTTGCTCTTATTTAAACTGTTTTTTTCAAAACAAAAACCTAAAAATAGTATTCAACAGAAGCTTACGAAAATGGAGTTGTGTAAGAAATTCTTTATTTCTTTTTATATTTGCCTCTATTTGTTTTTTGATTAAATGCTATGAAATCTTGTAATAATTATTTTAATTCCTTTTTTTTAGGTGTTGACATTAACAGTAGTCTCACCAAAATGGTTGCTCCATCTATAAGTCAAGAAAGTAAGTCAAAATTATAAATTAGGAATACTGTAGCACAACTTTTTTTCATTTTAATAATTCTATTTATTGAAACCAAAGTAATCCACCCCTTATTTTTCTTTATGTCACTTAAATTAAGTTTACTTTTAATTTTAGTCTCTGACACTGTTTTGGATTATCTAAATATTAATGGAGGCATTGTATCCCTCAAAAATCCAGATTTGGTTTTAACCAATCGCCATTTTTTACAAATTTGTAAAGAAAAAGATAAATTTAACTTGACATGGCCGAATCTTTCAGTATTTTTTACATCCTTGTTTAAATACCCTATATCTAGAGTTATGCTGATCAAGTGCCTTCAAAAGTCAAAAGATTTCATTGCAAAATAAATCGTGCCAAAAATTTTGATTTAAGAAAGTATTTTTTAAGCTCTGCTTTATCTTTTATTGGTGCTTTTCCGGATGTTGTTGATTTGTCACCTTCTGATGCTTGTTCTACCCCAACTTCTATCCACAATAGTGAAATTGTTCCAAATCAAATTACTGTTTTTGTATCTTCTGATTTAAACTTGCAAATTGCTAATGATGATTTTTTGTGTTCTTTTACCCCAAACTCTGCTGTATACACCTCTTTAGGAAATGATTCTGAAAATTTTCTTCTTGATGCACAAGTTAATGAAGTGAATCTGCCAGTTTCCAGTTTGGATAAAAAACTACCTATATTATCAGATGATTTGACCTATCAAATAAAAAAATACAAACAGAGAATTAATCATCTTAAATTACAAAATAGACAAATTAATAAAAGATGTAATGAATACAAAAGAAAATATCAAGCAATCTTGTCGAAATATAATGTCAGAAATGTCAATAAAAGAGAAGTTAGAAAGGATTGTAGGGTTAACCAATTGTTGCAAAAAATATTAGATTAGAAAAAGAAATTGATTTGGCTAGAAAACGTTCACAATCAGATCGACAAAAGGCATTAAGAAAAAAATTGAAAACACTGTTTTGAAAACATCTGATGAAACGAATGATTCAATCTTAATGGAGAGTTTAAATTACTTTGAAAATCTTTCAGAAGAGCTGAAGGAAAGAGTTGACTTTTTTGAAAAAAATGTAATTGATGTTTTTGAAGGAGGTAGATATAATGATGAAATTCGTTCAGTATATTATGACCTTTTAAGTAAAAATGTTTCTGTTAACAATGTTGAATCTGTTATCAGAACTGTACTACAAAAAATGGCTGGAATTTCATGTGGCACACTTCCAAAAAAATCTTTGGCTGCTGAATTTTTTAGTGAAATGAACCTTTTATCAAAAGCTCAGGTTAGAGAGGCTATATTGAATAGTACACACAATGTTCTTCATACAGATGGCACAAAGTATAATTTTAGAGAGATTGGTAGTTTTCAAGTCACAACGTCATCTGGAAGCTACACGTTTGGGATAGAAGATATGTTTTCAGGCGAGGCACAATCTTATTTTGGAGAGCTAAAAAATTTACTCACTGATATGTCTCAAATATTTTCTCCTGAAAAGGAAAACTATGAGGATGATCTTCGGAAGCTTATTTTTTTGTTCAAATCTTTGATGACAGATCGCACCATAGTTAATTCAAGTTTTTTTAAGCAATTTAAACATTGGAGAGAAGCAATTTTGCCTTTTGTTGTTGAAAACTATGATCGACTTCCTTTAAATGAAAAATTAAAAATTTCTCAAATGCATCATGTTTTTTGTGGCTTACATGTTATCCATAATTTAGGAATATATGCAGAAAAAGCAATCATAGAATGGGAAAAAGTGGTTGAGCAGGAAGGTAGTATTCATGGTGGTTTTATAAATTCTCAAAACTCACGTACCTTTGATATTTTGTATGAACTTTCAAAACTTACAAGCTATAGACATGGCGATCAACGGAACGGGAAAGCTGATGAATGGAGGGCATTTTTGCGTAAAAAGTTTTCAAAAAGTTTTATGGTTTTATTTCTGCATCATCGGTTTAACATTATATTTTTACTTGGTGGAGCAACATATTTTCATAAAGATCATCTTAAAGAATTTGTTTTTAATCTTGATGGTTCAAATTTCCTTCGTGAATCAATTAGGCATGATATTGACAACATAATTTTTCATGCTTCAACCAGAGCTCTGGGAATTTTTAATAAACTGATATCAGGACCTCTTTTTCGTATTATTGAAGAAGAAGGTCATATTTTTTCTTTGAATACTGTTTGGTCGCAAATGTTTAATTATTTTGTTTGTTGTTCTTCTGATGCATCAATAATGTTAAGTGGTTCTACATTTTTTGATGTCAAATATCTCACTAAGGATGAATTGTTTGATTTTTCTAACTGTAATGACCCACTTTTGGATGCCTTAACCCAAGAATGTCTTGAAGTTATATGTTGTTCGTGTTCGGTTATGATCCAGAGTCAGTTAAGAGACCAATTGCCTGGAGGGAAATATCACAATCCAGATGTTGATGTCCTTGAGGAAACTCAAAACTGTCCGCGTACTAATGTTGTGTCTGAACGTGACTTTGCTTCTTATGACCGCAGGTTAAAAATGAAACCTAACATGACAACAGTAGCTGCAGCTGGTGTCATCATGTATGTAATTTGTTTGGTCATCTGGAGCGGTGTTTGCGCACCCACAATTCTTTATATGTATATTTGATTTCTGTTGGACCTCTGCAGCCATGGCAACATACTGGTAAGTCATGCTTTCTATTTTTGCGCTGATGTACCGTTAATATATGTATCCTTTTGTTTAGGTA
This sequence comes from Hydra vulgaris, assembly GCF_038396675.1. Classification (NCBI taxonomy): domain Eukaryota; kingdom Metazoa; phylum Cnidaria; class Hydrozoa; order Anthoathecata; family Hydridae; genus Hydra; species Hydra vulgaris. The sequence goes on from NC_088927.1 coordinate 6,590,936, forward strand.
TTTGTGAGTCATTATATGTATATTTTTGTAGGTGCATCTACAAGCCATTATACGAATACCTGTCTTCTGTTCACCTCTGCAGCGGTGTTGATCTACCGATACGTAATTATTTGTATGTTTGTGTTTACGCACCCGTAAGTCATTATATGTATGTTTGTGTTTATGTACCTGTCAGTCATTTTGTGTATGTTTGTGCTCTGTTGGACCTCTGGAGCGGTGTTGACTCACCCTTAAGTCACTATATGTACGTTTTTGTTTATGTACCCGTCAGTCATTATGTGTATGTTTGTGTTCTGTTGGACCTCTGGAGCGGTGTTGACGCACCCGTAAGTCACAATATGTATGTTTGTGTTTATGTACCCGTCAGTCATTATGATGTATGTTGTTGTGATGTTATTGTTGTGATGTTTTGTGTTGATAGACAACTTGGCTTACCTTCTCGATGGTGTCTATTGTTAAAAATGATTATTAGTTTGTTTCGTTACTGAAACTTGCTACTTCTAATCATTCACTAAAAGCCAAGAAATAAGTTTTAAAATAAAAACATTTTTTTATGTTATTTTCATTTTTTTTATCTTAGGCGTTTTCATAGGTTCACATAAACAATCTTAAAGAGTAAGTTTCTTATTTTATACTTATTTAGTTTTAAATGTTTTTAATATTTATGTATTTTTAAAATAAATTAACAAAATATTTTTAACACGTTTTTGTGTACCTGTGTTTCTAATAATAATATTTTTACATTTTTAGATATAATTTCTGCTGTTATACCTGCCTATTGCAGTTGTAAGTACTCCAAATTTCAGAAAGTTCATTTGCTGTAAGTTATTTTCATTAAAAATTAAATTTTAACTTTATTGAAGAATCTTCCGTCTGTTAAATAGGTTATTCTGAATAATTTTGACAGATTTCGATGCCCTTTTGCAGTAATTTACTGACCGGTCTGTAAATTATACAATAATTTCAAAATGATGCATGATTTGGATTCCATGATTCCTTTATGCATATTTGTATGGTGTAATTATAATATAACCCCAAATTTTATTTTCCAAAACTAAGTAAATAAGTGAAAACCATCAGTCTGTAAAATAGATGATTCTGATTAATCTCGTCAGATGAATAAAAATGGGACCATTATGAAAAACTTCGAGTCAAATTTAATAACGGTTGAAAAATATCAAATATATTCATAGTCGGTATGCCCAGTTGGTTTGTGTAGCCCTTTTGCAGTAATTTACTGACCGGTCTGTAAATTATGCAATGATTTCAAAATGATGTACTATTTGGATTCCATGGTTCCTTTATGCACATTTGTATGGTGTTATTATAATATAACCCCAAATTTTATTTTCTAAAACTAGGTAAATAAGTGAAAACCCTCAGTCTGTAAAATAGATGATTCTGGTAAATCTCGTCAGTTGAACAAAAAAATTTTGGGGTATTTTATTTTCTTATAGTTGTTGGATCACTATGGAAAATTTAAAGTCAAATGTAATAATGGTTTAAAAGTTATTCTAAAGTTAATATGACATCAAAACTAAGTAAATAAGTTAAAACCCACAGTCTGTAAAATAGACAAATCTGGACAATCCCGACTGAATTAAATAAAAATATTTTGGTATTTTATTTTCTTATAGTTGGTGAATCAATATGGAAAATTTCAAGTCAAATGTAATAACGGTTCAAGAGTTATTCAAGAGTCAATATGACACCAAAACTAAGTAAATAAGTAAAAACCCTCAGTCTGTAAAATAGACAGTTCTGGGCAATCCCGACAGAATTAAAAAAAAAATTTTTTGTATTTTATTTTCTTATAGTTGTTGAATCATTATGGAAAATTTCAAGTCAAATGTAATAACGGTTCAAAAGTTATTCAAAAGTTAATATGATCCAAAAATACTCTCTTTTTCGGTGCCATAACGCTGCAAATTTTCCATACTTAAGCCCTATACCTTTCGTCAAAAAATCATTGATTTTTGCACTACAAAAAACTCAATAACTTTGGATCCGCTTAACTTCAAAGGTCGAATGACCCCTCATTTTTTAAGTTAGGTCAAGCTCTATACGATGATATAAATTATATATGTTTTTTTAGATTATAAAAAAATCGTCTGGAATGGCTACCTAGGGTCACTTTCTGAAAATTAGATTCAAATCCATAATAAATTTACAGTTAATTTGGTCTTAGATTGTTTTCAATAAGTATTTCTAGTAATACTTAATTGCAACTCTTAAATACATAACAAAATTGACTAATAGTTCTGAGCAAAATCGACAAATAAGTCAATGCATAAAATGGAAGTCCCAAAACAACTGTGAGTTTTGAGATGCTGAGACATAGTATAAAATTAACTTCAGAAACATAAAATAATATAAAATATACAATAATAATAAACTCTTAATCATAAATTATATAAAAGTTTAACTTAAATAGTGGGTTATATATACACATACCACAAAGTTGACACTTTTTTATTATAATAATTTATTATTCCATCAGAGACTGCTAAACATCTTCAACAGAGTAATTATAGACTCGCATTTTAATTATATAATTTTAAAAAATTTTAAAACATGATTATTTTTGTTTTTTGAGTTTATACCTAACGGAAACAAGGCTACTTATTTAACGATAGATTTAACCTACCTAACGGAAGCTTTGCGCTGTATCTGCGCAGGCGTTACGCTTGCGCAGAACTGACTGTCTACTTATTTAACGATCTACTTATTTAACGCGACACCGGTGGCATATTTTGAAACCCTATACAGGCTCAGAATAGGCAGAAAAATGAGCAATCTGATTCGCTGATTTTGAAAGAGAGGCAAGTGCAATTTTGTTGAAAAATATAATTAAAATCAAAACAAACAAATTTTTGAAATAAATTTCAAAGTAATGTGTTACTATCAACACAATGTGTTACTATCAACACAATGTGTTACTATCAACACAATGTGTTACTATCAAAACAATGTGTTACTATCAACACAACAACATACTATCATTTTATTTTAGTATTCTTCAGAGTATTTTGCAAACAAAGTTTATATGCAGTTTTACGTGACTACTGGTGAAGAACTTTATTTATAAACTGATTTACATGTTTATTATAAAGAGTTGAAACTATTTGAAAGAGTTTTTTAAAAAAGAAAATTTGAACTAATTGCAAAACTAGCTCACATGTTCCATGTCAATATATGAGCTCTGAGGAGATTTTGTTTTCATTCTTTGTTTCAACCATAGTTTGGAGGAGGCTGATATATTTTTTTATTACGTAACTTTATTAAAACATCGTGTTAAACTATTAAAAACTTAATGGAAAAAGTAAATCAAATAGCTTAACCAAATAAAAGTGGATTATGGCATAAATAAAAGTGGATTATGGCAAATGATTGTCGCATTTTTTGTATTGTGTTAATGAAAAAAAAAAGATTTTAAAAACTAAACTAAGTGGTTAAAATCAAACGTTTTAATGAAAAAAGAGTAATAAAAAAAAGAAAAGAAAATTATCAAAAAAAAGAACAAAATAAGTTGTCATGCTATGAATATTTTTGCTATTATAAAATGTGTTTTGTATGTATAATCTCTTGAAATATTTCACTTGAATTTGCATGTGTGCAATTTCTGAATGTGTTTCTCATCAAAAATAATGTCCATGTTCTATAAAGCATGCTCGATACAAAGTTTATATGCAATTGCACCAGACTACTGGTAAAGTACTTAAAATATGCAAAGTATAAATTTTAAGCTGAGGCAGAGGTTGTTCTAAGCTCGTTACTGCATCTTTATACCAACTTGTTGATTATAAACAGTTTAACATTTAAAATTTTGGAAAAAGAAAATTTTTACAGATGTTTTGCCAAACTAGCTTACATGTTCCATATAAATCTACGAACCCTGAAGAAGTTACTGTTCAACCTAAATTTTGAGAAGGCTGATAAGGCGTACATCAATATTTTTCTTTATATATATTATAATGGATGAAAATTGGATATTATTCTAATAGAAATAATTTGAATAATAAATTGGATAATAGTCTATTGGAAAATTTAACAAAAAAAATGATATTTTTTTTTTTACTGAACATTAAAACTTTACTGAGTATTAAAGTCAAAAAATTTAACCAAATAAAGGTGAATTATGGCAATTTTTGTAATAAAAATAACTTCATCAAAATTAGCTTTTACATTTGAAGAAGCAAGTTTTCAAAAAAATTATTATTATTACATCAAAATAAAACATGACGCATCTCTGTTTTTATATTAATAAACAAGATATTCACAGAAATTTAAAAAAAGAACACTTGTTTTTATTGGTTATACCAAAAATTACATAATGAAACTATTTATAAAATTTGTAGATATGGAGTACATTTTAGTTAAGGTTTTTTTTCTAATTTTTTTAGAGCAGACATTTTCTTTTTTTTCTGGAGTATATAATGTAAAATAAATTATTAGCATTATAAATATATAAAATTTATCAAAGATTGCTGCTTTATTTAATATTATTTACCATCAGTTGCTATTAAAGGATACACATTTTATATTAATTATAGAATACAATAGCAAGTATTTTGTTCAGGTTAAAAGCTATATATCAACAAACATGTATTGAGTTTTGAAATAGAAATAAACAACAATATGAACTTGCATGTTTGCAATCTTTCTTGTTTTTACCTTTTTACACTTAGTTTTTCATAAAGGTGTGGTAAGTTGAGAGTTATTGCTTTTGGTAATCAATTTACTATATTAAAACACACTTGTAGACATCAGGTTATAGATTTTTTCTAATTTATTATTATTCTAGCTTCTTAAGCTACAATACTTTGTGATCTTTTATTACAATACATTACCAAAGGATATCTAAATTTGCTCTTGCTTACAATTGCTTTTTTAAAGTTTAAGAGTGTTGCAAATCATCTGGGCTAGCTATAACAACCAATAAGCAATATTATCAAACTTTTTTAGTGTTTTATATAATTTATATATGGGAGTAATAAGTGTAAAGTTCTAAAAAGAAATTAGGCTATTTTTTCAAAATACTTTTCTTGTTAAATGATTGGATAAATGGGAACTTAATTTGAAAAAAATTTATACCAAGTCAATAATAGTCTATTGATAATAGAAGGTAAATTTTAAAACTGTTTTAAAAAATCTATCGTATGAGAATCACAGTATAGTCAAGTTTTACCATCTGGTTTATAGTTTGTTACAATGGTTGTCTTTTTTATATCTTAGAATTATAAAAACAATTAGAAAAACAAACTAATTTTTTTAAATCTTTATTTTTAAGAAAAGATTCTGAAAATCACGGATGTTTTGAGTTGTGAGGGTTTGTATAAGTATTTGCACTATACTGCACAAAATTGGATAGAAAAACCATAATTTTTTTTGCCATTATTATTTGGTTTTTTATGAAATTACTCGAATTCACTTTTATTATTAAATACGTTTTTTGACATTTGTTTTGATTTAAACATACGCGCAAAAGCCTCTCTTTTAAAATCAGCGAATCAGATTGCGTTTTATATATCATCTAAATTGAAAAATAAGCTTTAAAATAAATAAACATTGTCTTATTCATTATGTTCATATACATCTTTGTAATCTATTTCCTCAGTAACTAATTCATAATTTTCTTCATCTTCGTCTTCATTGTCATACTCATTGTACTTATTATCAGTTTCATTATCACTTTGGATTTCATCAATGGTATTTTTACTTGATTTTTTAATAAGTTCTAGAGCGCTCTTTGATAATTAAATTGTTTTAACTTTACTTCTATCTTGAGAAATTATTATAGTTGATATTATTGGATCACTTGTAATAAGACGATAGTGAAGTTGGTCCTCAATTGTATGGAGTATTGTATCTTTTCTTGAATGGTGAAGTCTGAATTGTTTATTATCTTTATTTCTAGATTCTTGAGCTTCTTCTGAATATAATCCAATTGGCAACATGAACTTTGAAATTATTTCAGAACTGTGATGCAATAACTTATGCATAGATACAGGCATATAAAACCAACTATATTTTTCACAATAAAGCTTTGCTGTTTTAGTGCAATATTCACTGAATTTTATTGTATCTATCTCATAACTTGAATTTATTATGTTCAAAATGTTTGCTAAACATTCTATTAATTCTTTATCTATGACTGTAATAGAAGAAAATAAATCAAAATGTTTAAATGCTTGTCTGGCAGTATTACCATCATTTGAAGTTCCAGAACCACCTTGCCTAGGAAAATCTACTCTTAACCCTAATTCCTCGATGAATTTGTTTCGTTTGATTCGTTTTTTTTTCCACAAACATCTTTGTCGTCATTACCACGAATTTGCCATTTTTTTATTTCAAGTCTGTAAGAAATGTGTAACAAACATTCAAAACACCTTATCCGAGAATGCAATGGAGAAAGACCTAATTCAATGCTATCTATATTAGAAGTTGGAGCTGGTATTGAGCCACATGCAATAGAGTTCATTTGTTTAGGAGAAGCTGAACATATATTACAAACTTGTTGTGAAGAAATTGAGCATATTGCATTGGCAGCCTTACCGTCAATCATTGTTATTTTTAAATTAAAGTTAACTTTAGTTACAATTACTTCTAAACCATTTATCAACTCAAACTCTGAATCCTCTAGTAAATTTATTTGATTTTGAATATATTTTTTTTCAAATTTCAAAATAGCTTCTGTTTCCTTTAGATATTGAACTCGTATTGGTCGACAAAATCTAATTGACGATGGTTTAGGGTTTGCCCAAACAGAAATGTTTCCAAATGAAAGATCCAAAGGAACCAAAAGTGGTACTAAATAAATCAGAGTCTTTCGAACTATCATTGTCAAATTTTTGCTTATATTCACTTTGACCAGATGCACCATCAAACCCCCATTTACAACTTAATATTCCTTTTGTTTTATCGTTATTCTCTAGTTGCATAATTTGAGTTATGATTGAATCAATTTGAAAAAAACGAATTATTGTTTAATCAAGAAGACTTTGAAGTTTAATTTCAGCACTTTGCTCCCTAAATATAATGCCATCAGGATAGCATTCTTTTCTTGCTAATAAAATATCACTATATAAAGGATATATATTTTCATTTCTTTCCTTAGCTGTAATCCTTATTTTCTGATAAGCTCTTTGGGACAAACCAGCAGAGACCATCAAAGCCAAACCTTCTTTTGGAGATAATTTTATAATAGGCTTTTCATTTTTAATCATATTAGCTACTTTATTGGGTTGACTGGGAGATGAAACCAATTGGTTTCATCTCCCAGTTAACAGACTATAGCATTGACTTCTCCTTGAAACACAGACTATAGCATTGACTTCTCCTTGAACTTACCATAGCAGATAAGATCAACTCGTCATAAGTATGGTTTGTTCCCATTTTTTCACTCTTTCTTCTTTTTGTTCTGCTGCCTGATTGTTCCCATTCAAGGCATTTTCTTCCGAGTGTTTTCTTTTCATTTTGATACGTTATGTTTTTAAAAGTTGACGCAATGGAATGTTCTTCTAATTTTTCTAGAATAACTAGATCTGATTGAAGCCAACTTGCTTCTTTAATTTCAAAGCGATCACGTTGTCGATTATGAGTATAAAGTTTCTTTTTTAAGTTTTGAATAAAATTTTCAATTATTTTTAGTATACTTCTATATTGTTTAGAGGAACGCAAGTCTGTCTGATTAACTTCCAAAATGTAATCAAAAAGTAAATTTTGAAGCAATTCATTTTTATCGACTCTGTCTTTAATAACTAAATAAAGCTGATGTTTAATAAACTTTATATTCATTTTAAACTAAAAGAGAGATAAATTATTTTAACTTTTGTATGCATATATATATATATATATATATATATATATATATATATATATATATATATATATATATATATATATATATTATATATATATATATATCTACAACAGAGATAACTACATAAGCTATGTACTAGAATAAAATAAAATTAAAAATTTTGTTCAGACGTGTCAGGAAAAACTCGCAAAACATGAAAGTTGCTAATTTTTTCTATAAAATGAACTTTTTAAAACTACATTATTTCCGAATGGGGCAAGTTGGGGCAGCTAACTTTTTTGATTTCTTATAGAATGATACAAACTCTCTTTAAAAAAAGAATTGGCTTCGTGAAGGAAGTCTAAGGTAAAAAGTCCTAGCACCATAAAAAAACAGTTTAAAATCGTTAAAAAAGCATTTTTTTAATGCATTTTTTACAACTTGTATAAATACATATTTAAATTTTTTTTATAAATTAAAATAGAATTATCTATTATCTTTGCATGTTATAAAAACTAAAATAAAAAGCTTTGTATATAGGGAGAAAATTAAGTTTTAATAATGATAAAATTTTAATGAAAAAAAAAAGCTGTTTCCGATCAATTTCAAACGTATATTAACGTTTAAATATATTATTTCAGTATTTATTTTTTTATACCATTAGAATCACAAGAAACAGTAGAAAATAGTTAGCTAATAACATTATTGAAATTACGCTACTCAAAAAACTATATTTTGGCCAAATTTTTAGTGTTTCTGAATCACTGTGCGGTGTCATGAAATAAATTTTATGTGTGCGAGAATAAATTAGGTTTTATGTGTGCGAGAATAAATTAGGCGCCTTTTAGATTTAAATTCCAAGCGAGGTTGCTCGCGAAAAATCTTCTTTTTTTAAATCATAAAACAATACAAACTACAGAGAAAATAACTTTCTTAACAATTTTATTGATTTTAATTATATTTTTAGTTAGAAAACGGAACACGTCTAACCTTAGATTTTGCAAAATTTAATCTTAAAGTATCAATATCTACTGATTCAGCAATTTTGGTTTTCAATGGAAATTATTGATAAACCATTTTAACGTTCCTGGCCCATTGTTGATTGTAAATAGTTTTTTATTAATTTTAATTTGGAAAAACTACGTTCCCCTGTACTCACTGTTACCGGTAGTGTTAATAATACTTATAGGGAAATATAAACATTAGAAAACAGTTCTTCAAGCTGACTATCATAGATCCATTTAAGCACAGATTCCGGTGTTTTATTCTTATCTAATTTCCGTGATAACAAATTAAGTTCCAGAAACAAATCCTCTGAATACACATCTTTTGATTCACCAAGAGTCAATACTTTTTCCAGTAATCTGCATTTATTAATTATGTCTTCTTCTCCTATTTTGATCAATATCTTTGATATCATACAAAAACTCGAACGGTTTTATTGTACTTGAAAAGCTTTCAAATCGTTCGTTTATCGATTCTTTAGCTATTTTAAAGAGAACATCAAAAAACTGTTTTTTCTTTTTTACAATAACATTATAAAATGTATGCATATATCTGCTGTGGCTTATGTGATACCTCATAGGCATTTAAAAGTAAATTTGGAATTTAATGTTCCCGGATGGAATGACTATGTTGCAGATAAATTTGAGTTAGCCAGAGATGCATTCAAGCAATGGGTAATTAATGGAAAACCTAAACATGGAATTATCTTCAAAAGAATAAAAAAAACTCAGGCAGTATTTAACTTGCTTCTAGGCACCATAAAAATCTTACTGAGCAAATTGTAGCTGACAGATATGCAAAGAAAATCAATAATGGAGATCCTTTAAAGTTTTGGAACAGTGTGTATAAAGTTAGTAATGTAAAGGCAACCAATCATGTTGCTAATATTGGTGGAGTTACTGGTGACAAGGGCATCGCCACTATGTGGAAAAAATGTTTTCAAGCACTATATAATTCACTTAATGAAAACCAGCATAGAATACACTTTGAACAGAAAGTGCATTCTTCATTGCTAGACATACCTGTTAGTGTTACTATTATAGATGTTACTATCGCTTTGCATAAGCAAAAAAAAGAGAAAATCTGCTGGACTAGATGACTTGTTTATGGAATCATTTATATATGGAGGACTTTCTCTCTAAGTATTTTTTCAAATTTATGCTTGTTGTATGGACATTTGCCATCAACATTTTGTGAAGCCACGATAACATTTCTAGTAAAATCTAATACTGGAGACAAATTTTAATAATTACAGAGCAATCGCAATCTCTCCCGCTTGTTCTAAAATACTTGAACATATTTTATTAGAAAGAATCAAGTTTGATGAGAATGGTGATGATTTTCAGTTTGGTTTTAAGGAAAATCATTCCATAATGTCTTGTACATATTATTTAAAAAAGACAGTTGAATACTATATATCTAGAGGAAGCCATGTATTTCAACAAAGCATTTGATAGTATTAATTATTGGAAACTGTTTTCTAAATTAATTGATTAGGGTATTGCCAAGAATGTTGTTTGTCTACTTGTATCTTGGTACAAGGATCAAACTATGTTTTTCAAATGCAGAAAGTAAACTCTGATAGCTTTAACATAAGCAATGGTGAACAGCAAGGTGAAATTCTTTCACCGTTCTTGTTCATATTTTATATAAGAACACTGATTTTCAATATTACGAACATGCATATTGGATGTAACATAGGTGGAACTTTTTTGAATCCTTTGACATATGCCAACGATATTATACTAATTGCTCTGTCTTGGTTTGCATAGCAAAAATTATTACCTGCATTACATGTTGAAGCCACTGCCATTAACATGTCATTTAATACAAAAAAAAAGGTGTGTATGGTATTTAACCCGAAACAGAGTTGTAAGATTGTGTCAAGCAATTTTCCACTGTTTACCTTAGATGAATGTGAGTAAGTTTTCATTGACAAATTCAAGTATCTGGGTCACATAATAGAAAATGATTTGATTGATAATGCTGATATAAATCGAGAGATTAAATGTCTTTATACGCGTACAAACATATTAATAAGACAATTCAAGATATGCTAGGTTAAGGTAAAAGTGCAACTATTTAAGACCTACTGCCTCTGTTTTTATGATGTGGCTTTATAGACTAACTTTAATGCAAATACTATGTTAAAGCTAGACTCTTGTTACAAGAAATGTGTTAAATGTTTTTTGGATATGACAAGTACTTAAGCGCTACAAATATGTTTATGGTACTAGGCCTTCCTAATCTAGATACTTTATTGTGTAACTTCAGACTTAGCCTTATAAATCAGTTAGTTACCTGTGCCAGCAGCAATGCAGCTGTGTATAGATTAAACAGAACTTTTAATAATTTTTTTTTGTAAATCTTAACTATGGACCTTGTACTTAGTGTCTGAATCAAATAAATAAATTGTTCTGTTAAGACTTTAAACTAAAAATATTTTATGTGTATGCGTATAAAAATATATTTTGTGTATGTGCATTGCATTATGTGCATACATTATTAATACCTTATTTTAAATAAAAATGTATAAAAGTATATTAACAGAATAAGAGTAATTTTAGTATGTAAACAGAATATTAATATATTAAAAGTTAAATATTAAAATTTAAATGTTTAAATATCAAAAATTATATTAAAAGTATATTAATAGAATAAAAGTATTTATAGAAAAGAGATAGAGATGCAACTTTATGACAATGAGAGGCTCAAGTTTGGTCGATGAAGCAGGTCTGACTATGTTTACAATGTGTTTTTATACCTTGTCTAAAGGAGAAAGAACATCACTAGAAAAACTGACCTAAATACTACAACAGTTTTCCATACAGGGGCGATTGTAGAGGTAGAGAATGGAATCAGGAGTAAGAAAATGGAAAGCTTGTTAAAGAGAAACAGCCTTAACAGATGCTAATTTAGCAATCAATTGTATATTTGATTTTCATGAGAGGCCAGTTGTGAGTCCAAGAAGATGTAAAGAAGAGGACTCAGCGAGAGGGTTGCTATTTATCAATTATTGATGACATTGGTATTGGAAAGTTGATAGTATTGCAATAGTTGTTTGCAGTAAATAACTGAGTTTTTTTAGAGTTAAATTTCACAAGCCCGTCTCTGTTACAGAATATGCAGAATATTTAGTGAGATCAGATTCAAGATTGGCTCCCTTTTAAGTTCGAAAAAAAAAACACTTTTTGTCAAGACAGGAGTATAAAGTTGAGTCATCAGCAAATAGAACAACTTTTGATATAAGGTTGTCAAGAAGAACAGGATAGAGCCTTGAGATTTCTTAGATTAATTGGATGATAGTTGGAGGGGTCGCGTTCTCCAGAGTTATTAAAAACTGGAACAACTGATGCAATTTTTAAATTTTTAGAGAGAATTGAAGAAAGTTCTAAAGAATACCCTTGTAAAGATGTTGAATGAGATATTGATGGTGAATCAAGATTTTACTTGAACAGGTTTCTGTATTTTTTAAAATAGTGATTTTTAGTGATTAAAAGAACTTAAAATAATTTTAAACAATTTTACAAAAAGCGAAAATACTATAAATTATTCTTCTAGATTGCACAAAATATTTGATCTTTCTTGCCTTAGTTTCATCTTTTATTCTTTATTTTATACTTTAAACTTGAAGTAACTTTAATAGTAATAAAAGAGTGTTTTTATGATTTATATTATTAGAAAAGTGTTAATTTAGTTGTAATTTTATGAAATTTTTTGTAATTTTATGAAATTTTATTTAGACTTATAAGTCTAAATTAAATTTTCATAAAATTACATTCTTACCATTTCACGCGAGTTTTTAATTTTATCTGTTTTCATTCAGAGCCTGTTAAATACGTTGTATACGGGTATATGAAAATGAACACTAGGAATATTTATAGTAATAAATCTCTTTGTTATCATTAGCACTTTGTATATATACAAATAAGTTCTAGAAAACCGCCATCTTACTTTTAGCACGTTTTTCCGCTCTCCTGCTGTGACGTATTCAAAATGTTTTTAAATTAAGAAATACCGTGTTACAATAGGGCCGCAAACACAACACCTCCACCAATAAGTTTTTTTTAATTCACTAACCCGAAACCGTTTTGGCTTCTGTCGAAGTCGCCCTGACTTGCGTGATTCCACTGATGCAATACTCGATTCAATCACGGGAGGACATTTGCTAGCCCCGTCCTCGTCTGTGTAACTTTGCACTGCATTGCTGGCTGTTGGTTCCTCTGTGTATGGTAGTTCTTTCGCGTTAGACGTACTTTGTTGCAGCGAAAACGGGTTTAGTAACAAATTTTGAAGTGGTGGTTGAGGGTTAGTGCTTTCAGGAGACGTGATTACGGGATTCGAATCGTATTCCAGTAAATCGGAAAATCGCAACCGTATTTGATCAATGTGTCGATGAACAACTACGTCGTCAGTTAAAATTTCAAAATTGACTGGTCCCTTTTGTTTTATAATCCGCCCCGGTATCCACTTCGGACCACTTCCGAAATTGTTTACCATCACAATGTCCCCACAGTTGAACTGCCTCAAGTGTGTTTTCTTGTTCCTGAACCTTTCTGCCCTTTCTTGTTTTTCTTCCACACCTTTTTTTAGATCCATTTCTGAAGCGCACTACGTAAGTTTCTCTTCATTAAAAGCTCTGCCGGTGATATTCCGGTGGTCAAATGAGGGGTGATTCGGTATGCAAATAAGAATCGATTTACCGTAGTTTCGATAGAATTGCCTTGTCGAGCGGTCAACTTCTTCATCGCTTCCTTGAATGTTTGCACCGTGCGTTCGGCTTGCCCGTTCGAAGAAGAGTGATACGGGGCTGTAAAAATATCTCTTATTGAATTTCTTTTGACAAACTCAGCAAAGACAGCACTGCTAAACGAAGTTCCATTATCACTAACAATTACTTCGGGAATCCCATGAACCGCAAATATACCTCTCAATTGCTCAATGGTGTTTTTGGATTTGGCATTTTTCATCACTATTGCCTCAATCCATTTTGAATAAGCATCGCATACAATTAAAAACATGTGTCCTAAAAATGGACCTGCATAATCAAGGTGTATTCTACTCCAGGGTTTACTTGGATACTCCCAATGGTGTATTGGCGCACTTTCAGGGCTTCTTTGATGCATTTCACACAACCGGCATTGGTGTACCGTTTCCTCAATCGATTTGTCCATATTGGGCCACCACAGGTAACTCCTCGCTAAAGCTTTCATGCGTACCACACCCGGATGGGCACTGTGTAACTCTTTTAATATCATATCCTGTAACGATGCGGGTATTACAACCCGGTTTCCCCACATTAGTATTCCTTCTTCGACTCTTAACTCATATTTTCTAGCTACAAAAGGTTTAAATTCTTTTTTGAACACCATCTAACACTCCGCTTATGATTGGGTCTCGTGCTGAATGGATTTTGACATCTTTGGCTGAGACAGGCGTGCTGGATAGCTCTATCATTAAAATTAAATTCTCTGCGACTGATGACTCGGTGTTTTTAATCGGCAATCTGCTCATGCAGTCTGCATTTCCATGTGTAGCCCTACTACGGTATTTTAAACAATAGTTGTAAGCAGAAAGGGTTAACGCCCAACGCTGAATCCTTGCAGCGGTCATGGCTGGAATAGGCTTTCCCTCTGCCAATAAACCCAACAAAGGCTTGTGATCTGTCACTAGAGTAAAATGTCTCCCATATAAATACTGATGCAATTTCTTCACGGCAAATATAATAGATAATGCTTCTTTCTCAATTTGAGAATAATTTCATTCTGCTGTGGATAGTTGATCATGCCAAGAAACGATTTTACCTGGGTAGTGTCTTTAGGTTCAGGAGCATTCCTGATTGCGTTAAGTTTGTCCTCCAGCGGTACTACCCCATCCTTTGTTAATTTAAAACCTAGATATTCAACTTCGGGTGACTTGAATACACATTTACTTTCCTTTAATTTTAGTCCTGCATTTTCTAGAATATGTAAAACCCTTTCAACGTTTTTTAAATGCTCCTCATCCGACAGATGCTGAATGCACCCCAAACTGTAATCGTGTAGGTTCAAATAGACCTCGATGAGTGTTGACTGTCAACAACTCACAGGAACTTTTATCAAGAAGTAATTGTTGATAGGCAAATACTAAGTCCAGTTTTGTGAACTTTTGTCCGCCGGCCAAAGTTGCAAATAAATCTTCTGTCCTCGGTAGGGTATAAAAATAGCATATTGCTGCCTGACTTACAGTCTGTTTATAGTCTCCACATAATCGAATGGTGCCGTCTTTTTTTAGGACTGGAACGATTAGAGCTGCCCAATGGGAATGACTTACCGGTCTGTAGATGCCCGAAGATATCAACCTATCAAGTTCTGTATTCACTTTTTCTAATAAAGCATATGGTATAGGTCGTGCTCTGCAAAACTTAGGTTTTACATTAGGCAGCATAGGTATGTGCACCACTTTATCCGTAAATTGTCCCAGCACATTTTGGAACACTGTAGAATATTTTTTAACCAATGTATTTATCGTTGAAGAATTTGGACTTCTTGGGATTCCTGAGCTTGCATGAAATATTTTTTCCCAATTAATTTTAATTTTTCTCAGCCAGTTTCTGCCAATCAATGAAGGTCCTCTACCTGGAGTGATTATTAAAGTTAACACATTAGTCTGCCCATTTATTTTGACCGAAAGCTCAACTTTCCCCACTGGTGATACTACTTCCCCAGTGAATGTCCGCAAAAAAGATTTGGTTGGATAAGCTTCCTTGCTTATGAGTCCTTTCTTTTGCAAGCTTGGTAATTCGAGAGTCGTTAATCTCACACACTATTCTGTCTCGTAGCATTTCATCCAGTGTATTTTCATAAGCACAATGGGTGGTCAAAGCTCTGAGATCAGCAATAAATGTTGCTACTGATTCACTAGTGTCTCTATTTCTTGAATTGAATTTGAAACGTTCGGCTATTAGATTTGGGGTTGGACTCTTGTGGTTGCTCATCAACCTGCATAACTCAGTGTACGATCTATCGCTCGTTTTTCCCGGTGCTACCAAAGACTTGAACAACTTATATGTCACATGTCCACATGAACTTAAAAGGATAGCTCTTTGTTGCTCCTCATTAATAATGTCGTTAGCAATAAAGAAAAAATCTAGTCTCTCGACATAATTGTCCCAATCCTCATCTGAGTTGAATTCTGATAAATTTCCGAAATGCGAGCCCATTCCGTTAACGCACTAATCAATTTGTACTACTCATAAAAATAACCATAAAACACCATAAAATAAAATCACCAATAATTAAACCATCAAGTAATGCAATAAATTTATCTTCGTCGCCAATGTTAAATACGTTGTATACGGGTATATGAAAATGAACACAAGGAATATTTATAGTAATAAATCTCTTTGTTATCATTAGCACTTTGTATATATACAAATAAGTTCTAGAAAACCGCCATCTTACTTTTAGCACGTTTTTCCGCTCTCCTGCTGTGACGTATTCAAAATGTTTTTAAATTAAGAAATACCGTGTTACAATAGAGCCGCAAACACAACAGAGCCAATAAAGAATTATTAAAAAAATTTTCTAACAGTTTTGAAAATAGCTATAAATTAAGTAAATTTAACTCTCAGTAGCTTTTGAGCTTTTTTGAACATTACTTATATTATAAGTATATTACATCATTACTAATAAGTTGTATATGTTCTTCCATATTTTCATTGTATTGTGGTCTATATATATATTTTTTATGTGTGTTATATATGTTCTTTTGTGTTTTTTAAATTACAACTTACAAATATTAACTTGATAAATTTTTTTTTATTTTTAAATTTCCCTTAAATAAGTTAACATATATTAAAATTAACATGTATTTTTTGATTTTAGAGTCTATGGACCTCTCGTCGCTTGTTCTTAGAAATGATATTGAAAGTTAAACTTCGAAACCTTGTGTTTAACTTTTGAATCATAAACTAAGAGACACAGCAAATTTGAAACTACAAAGAATTTTTTTAATTGGAAAGAAAAACATTCAATAACAAGCAAAAAGCTTGTACTTAAGGGTAAGTTGCAAATTTTTTTATTATACAAATTCACTTCCAAGAAAGCTTTAAGCAAAAATTAATTGAATAAAAGTTTGTTAACAAAGTGAGAAAGGGTTAACAGAAAACTTATAAAACTTATTACCAGAGCTGAAAAACATGACTTTTCGAAATAACAAAATCAAAATTTCATGATTTACTAGTACTTAAAACTCTATACCAAAAATCTAATAATTATATGTTTGAGGATTTTACCTTTCTTCAAAACCTAAATCATAGATATTTCTTAAAAATTAACTTTATTAATAATTGCTTTATTAAGTATTGAAAATCTAAAATTTGGCTTTATTAACATGACAATAAGATATCATCAAAGGAAAATGTCACATTTAAAATAATGTCTACTCCGTGTTTAGCTTTTTTTCAATCAAATCAAACTCATTAGGATCTTAATATTTTGCTTTAACTTTTTTTAACATAACTTTTTTTTATCGAACTCTTTTAAAAGTGTAGTTTTTAGTTTCTCTTTTTAAAGTCACTTTATTTTTCTGCATTAGTGGCAAGCTTGTCAGACTTGTTCAATAAAAAATCAATTTAACTTTGAACAAATCTGCAAACAATTTTTTGTTTTAATGCCACATCTTTTTTATTTTTTATTTTTTGCTTTTGTAAGTTTTCACAGTAGCAATTGCTTGCTTCTCTTGCTTGATGCTGCATCTCTTTGCCAATTTTAATGCTTTTATATCAAGTTGAAGACTTTTATGTCAAGTTTGAAAATAAAGTGCATCATTTTTTTTTTACAGCATTTTTGAGGATTAATTATCTTTGACTACATCACCAAGAATAGTAGTTATAAATGGTACCAAAAGTTTATTTGTTTGAAACCCTTTTTGTTTAATTTCTGATACCATTTCAAAGAATTTTAATTTTGATGGTAAAACAGGATTATGTATCATTGCTTTAATCACTAACAACTTTTATTAACAACTCCAGGTAGTTGAATTTTTTCAAGACTACCATCAAATGAACAGTGGGGTAGCTTTGGACAAAAACTCTACTAGAAAGAGTTTTACTCAAATTTTTTTTCTTAAGTTACCCGACTGTTCAAAGAAACAACAATTCACGGTACTAAGATATGTATAAAAGTTACCCGACTGTTCAAAGAAACAACATTTCACGGTACTAAGATGTGTTACACATTTTTTGTAATCATCAAAAAAGGATTCAGCTTTTCATAAACAGTTTTCACTTTTGCACCACCTGTATCCACAAAATTGTAGTTGATTCTAATCAACCATATATTTCTGATTATGTCTTACAATCAAAGATAGTTACTTGTAATATTAACAATTTCCTGAACAAACTTACTAATTCAAAAAATTTCTTAGAAAAAGGGTTTAACTTATTCATTTTTACAGTATTGTGAACAATAAGATAAATTTGTTTAATCATTTATAGCAGTATTAACTTACTTTGTTTGAAAAAAATATAAGATATAAGACATGCAGCCATATTAGATTATAAACAAATTCAAATGACTTTTTGAATAAGATTAACACTGCCTGTGCTGGTGAGTGATATTTGTTAAATACCAGATGAGCCATTTTTATAATGTGCAACATTATACATTTTATCATTTAAAATTTAAATGTTGACATCTTCAATAAATTTTATTTGTATAAATAATTTTTTTAAAAACTTCTTTTTGTGGATTAACTTCTATTTGTTAAAAGTATATTTATTTTTACAATACTTTGAGGGAATATAGATACCCTCGTTATCAAGTATATTAAAAACGTTATAAAAAAATAATATACAAAACCGTCTAAATTTACGTATCAATGTTCTTTGTAAGAGCTTCTTTTTGAGAGCTTTTTAAGAGAGTTTTTTGTGACGTAAGAATTTGAACAAAGGTTTCCAAAATGACATCGTCACATAATCGCCATCATCCTGGTTAAGACCATTGTCGCGAAAGGTACTTTTGTTGTGTTGTATTTCCAACGCTTCCTAACTTTCCTATTAAAACTATTTATTTCTATTTTTAATGTATTGCATTACCATTCCAGTGGAAATTTCCTTAGCAAATTTTGGAATGTTCAGCTACAGCTGAATTTTTCCCTTTACCTTGTTGTATACGTGTTTGATGCTGGCATATCCGAGACGATATATTCAATCCAGTTTCACCAACATAACTTTTACTAGAACAGCACACTAATTTGTAAACTCCGGGATATTAACTGGTAGTGTAGGTTTATATTTAGAACTAAGTAGACTTTGGAGATTTTTTGGAGACTAAAACACTGGTGGGTGTCCTGCTTTTTTAAAAACTCTTCGTAACTTAGGACTGATTCCAGGGATCCAGACAAAAGACACAATTCTTTTTGGAGATATTAGGAAATGTTGATTTTTTGTGAGATCTTTTTTGTTGTTAGCACTTTCTTTCCTAGACTTAACTAGTTTTTCCAGACTTTTCCTCTTATAGCCGTTTTCTACAAATACATCAATAAGAAAGGACAGCTCATCATCGATGTTATTTATTGTGCATAAACGTAGGGATCTATGGACGAAACCAATAAAGACACTATTGATAATTTTAGTGTCATGGCATGAGTTCGGTTTGATTTGAACGTTTGTGATTGCCTTTTTGCAATGTATTTTAAAACTATATGTACCGGTTTTATTGTTGGTAACTGAAACATCAAGATAGTTTAATGTATTGGTTAAGTCGGCAGATTCCATTGTGTATTGAATACTTTTGTGTTGTTTGTTAAGTAGATCTAAAAACTTTTGCGCATCTTCTTCTACTTGGAATCTTGAATGAATATCATTGACATATCTTTTAAATGATTTCACATGGATGTTGTTGTTAAGCGCCAATGAAAGAGCATTACTTTCATGATGTTGTAAAAAACACTCAGCAACTACCACCATAAGAGCTAACCCAATTGGTCCGGAATTTTCGAAGTCGTGAATATCATTTTTATATAAAAAATAGCAATGAGAAAGACAAAGTTCTAAAAGTAATCTGATCTCTTCAAAAGTTAACTTAGATGTAAACCTCTGGTTGTTTCTTAATCTTTCAACTAGTATAATGATTGCTTCTTTAATCGGAACCGAAAGGTACAAATTCACAACATCAAAGGAGACCTGAACCTCATTCTTATCAATTTCCCATAATTTTGCTGTATCCACAAATTGTTAAGAATTTTTTAAACGCGTTTCATTTAAGTTTAGAGTGGGTTGTACCATATTGACTAAATATTTAGAGATGTAATATGTGGGTGTACCAACGGTGCTTACAATTAACCTCGTTGGGTAACCTTTTTCAGGCTTATGGGCTTTAATTACTCCATATAAATGTGGTAGCATCACTCGGGTAGATATTTTTATATTCTTTTTTGGTAAAACGTCCTAGTTTATTTAACTTTCTGAGAGTGATTTGAACTTTGTGAAGAATTTGAATAGTTGGGTCGTAATTTAACTTTTTTGTAACTCCTAAGTGTTCTTTAATTTTTTCTAGAGCAATATTTCGATTGATTTGAACTAGTCCAGATTCTTTGTCAAACGGATGTATCTGAATATTCATATCTTTCCTAATTTCATAAAGAGCTCTCCTTTGTTCATTGTTTAGGTTACTTTTAACTGGTTTGGCTATCTTTAAAATTGATAAAACTTCTTGTCTTAATTTAACTCCCTCAGTTGGTTTCTTACTATAATGCAATTTTAAGGCACATGATTCGGTAACTGAAATGATATCTAAATATGGTATTGATTTTGGTGTTGAAACAAACTTAGGTCCGAGATCAAGTAGTTTTTTGTGATGTATTGGAATTTCGAAATTAGCTAAATTAAGCGTTATCTCTCTAATTTTCTTCTTTTTATTGTTGTTGTTATTGTTGATAATGCCGTTATTATTTAATCTATCAAACTTATTCTTTAATTTTTCTCATTTTATCATTTAATATAATTAATTAATAATATTTCACATATAAACATAACACAGAGTATAGAAATTGATCCAAGAAAAATACAACTCTTCTCTTACCATAATCATGTTCCCTAAATTGGTTACCATAATTTAGTGTTACCCTTGCTCTGACACTTCATGGAGATTCTGATGTAAATTGATGACTTTATGGGTTGCTTTTTCACAAGTTAGCATTGAGAGTCAACTGATCAACAGATAGTAGGCCAAATCTTGTATTATGAAACGAGGCTGCTTCTTAATTCCGTTTGAAAACTTTCTGGCAAATTGATAGCTTTTTATCAAGATTAAGACATTTTTTTGGCAGATAAAAGGCCTGGAATCTTTTATCTGCCAAAAAAATGAACACAAACTACCACGCAATTCACATGAGGTTGAAATTATTAGGTTTCAAAACCCTAAAAGTTTTCTTTTTCTTTTGAAATTTTCAAACATTTTAGAGCATCAAATCTTCAGAATCCAGTTCGATGTATATTTGACATGAAAACCATGAGGTGAAATTATTTTTAGCATATTTTTGAGATGTATACTTAAATATTGACCTAATTAGAACACAAAAAAGTTTTTCATTACAAATAACAAATTATAAATAAAATGATAAAAAATAGAGCAATTATAAAAGAAACATTTTTAAAATAATAAACAAAAACTTTAAAGGAAAACTTACCATTTAGTTGCTTTTTTTTGTTATAGATTCAAAATACCTTTAGGTTTTTGATTTATATCAGCTTTTAGTTTATGATTCGAAAGTTAAACATCAGTTCCTGAAGTTTAACTATCAAAATCATTACTAATAGTATGAAGTTGATGTAGCAAGGATTTTCTGAAGAATCTGATTTTATAGGAAAGGAAGATTTCTCATAAATATTAGTTGTTTTGATGCTGCTAATATTAGATGTACTCCATAGGTTTGAAGTTGTACTCCATAGGTTTGAAGATGTACTCCAAGATGTACTCCATAGGTACTCCAAGATGTACTCCATAGGTTTGAAGTTGATTTAAAGATTTCTAGACAGAAATAAGAGATTTAAAAAGATAACTTCTATTGTTGTTCAGATAACAAATCTTCTTTTAATTACTTGGAAATACTCATTATTTAGCATATGTAGCAATAAAAATATCAAGATTTATGATTTTTTTTAAATAGCTTACATAATTTACACTTCTCAATAATTTTTCTAATTCATTATCTTTCAATGAACAATGTTATATTGATCCTTATTCTAATGCTCTAATGCTTTAATGTTTTTAAAAATCTATGTGGCCTTGAAAATAATCGTTTCAGAAGTGATGTTTTTACCATTTGCACTAAGCAGGTTCGGATAAAGCTTTATTGGTTTCCTTTCTATAAACAAAATAGAAAATTGTTTAATGTTAACAACTTATTATTTGCAAATCTTCAATAAAGTAATGACCCACAAAATAAGGACTCTTTGTCGTATAATAATGCATTATAACCAATTATCCTTGCAAACTTATTTTATAGTTTTAAATTAATGATTACAATTTTGGTATTACATAATTATGAAACATGAAAAACAAACATTTACAAAATCTAACTTTCATATTTTCTTCTTTTTATCTTTATTTATTCTTTATATTTCCAAATATTAATTATTTTTTTTTGCTATAAAATAATTATTAAATAAAATATACCTGGATATATATTAGATATAGCTTGACTAACAGGGATAACAAAAACCAAAAAAGACGCTTTCAAAAGTTAATAATCACTATCTATTTCTGGACTTTGGTTCCAACAAACTCTAAAAGTGCTGAGATGTACTACTTTATAGAATATCTCAACATTTAAGCTATAGAAAAGACCAATTTTCAACCTGGAGTAAAAAATGTTCTTTCCTGGAGTAAGTAATGTTTTAAAACATTAAATTTGGTGTTGCTTTTTTTTTAATGTAGCCTCTCAATTTATTTTAGAGCTCTTGTATACCAGGAACATATAGTGATTAAAAGCAGTCTTTTTTGGGACATCTTTTCCCAAAAAAGTACTCAAGTACTGCATTTAAAAAGTTTTTGCTGTGGTATAAATTTTTTTTAAATATTACTTCATTGTACATCTTTTGAGGCAATCATGACAACTCCAAAGCTTATCTTTTTTTTCAAATGCACTTTGAGGATTTCTTTCAAATTCACAATGAAACCAATTTTTGCAATTAAAACATTGAGCTATTTGCCTGAAAAAATTTGTTCTTATTAATTGCTTCAATAAATTTAAATTAATTAATTAAAGTCATTGTTTCAATGTAAAATAAACAATGCCACAAAAATCTTTGCAGATCACTAAAGATTATGTTTATGTTAAAAATCTAAAATAATCTTCACAACTTATGATTTATTAAAATTAAAATTTTAAAATTAAATCTTCACAACTTATGATTTATTAAAATTAAATTTCAAATTTCAGAGTAATGTTAATGCGATAATATACCTATTAAAGATTTGTTAATCTTCATTTTTCCAAAATATACGAAACAAGCAATGCAGTGGGATGTGAAAGTTCTTTGCTAAACATCTTTTAGACAGTGAGGGATTTTCAGTGACTGGAAATACATCTAACTGGTTCTTTTTTATACAGCTTAGAATATGATTTATCATTTGCCCTTGTTCAAACATAATGGAAGTAGATGGTACACTTTTATTTTCTAGGATTTGCCGAGCCCAGGCAATGGCATACAATCCGTAATCCAAAAATTTAGTTTGTTAATGAACAGGTAATACTTTAACTAATATACAGTTTTTCATGCAATGTAAAATAGAACACATTTGCTTTTTCGTCTCAACAGATATAGAGCCATGGAAAAGGCTGTCAAACATATAAATCTCATCTGGCTTACAATAGTATGTGCTCACACAAAGCCAATGAAGATTCCCGTCATGAAGAACTTGAACTAAAGGAGTAGACTCATGTGTATTAAAAGCATTTATTTGACCCTTAATGGGATTAGTTTGAAATTGAACATCATTATTAACTTGGCTTAAGGTGGCTTGAAGGTGTTTATTGTTTTCAATAGATGTAATTTCTTTAATTGACTCATGGCTAACTGTAAAGATTTTCAATTTTCTTCAATTGAGTAATCAGTAACAATCTCAGAATGAACCAGAATATAAAACAATTAACAAGGAGTAGTAGATGTAAAAGGCAACTTTGGCGCCACCCTGAGGGTCTCAGGACACACCTCTCTCGATAACTTATGACAACGACCATGTTTTGGGATAAAGAAGGAAAACAAAATAATAAAGTAGTACCAGATGGTGATGCGATAGTTGAAGGGTTAAAATTAACTGTTATAATTTGCCTATACGATATCAGGATCCATGCCTTTTAATAAGATAACAGTTTGTCCCTTAGCTAGATGAAAGTTTGTCCCTTAGCTAGATGAAAGACTCAAAGCCGTTTTTTTGTTTTATAATTAGAGGCAGAGGTACTATCTAATATATTGTTTGGAAAAAAGCAATAAGATGGCTGAATATGTTGATAAAGTTAATGTAGATTGGGGCAAAGAAGATGGAGAATCGAAAAGGGATAGTTTTAACTAGGGTGATTTTGAAATGAAGCCTTAACTTTGAAGAGGTTAGTGATGTAAATATTTTTGATAGAAAACAACCTAAGAGAGTGAAATGCGCAAATGCAAGAAACATTAAAAAATTTTCAAACCACAACACCTGAGGTTGTGAAAGATATAATACCATGACAAGGAAATGCTACTTTTGAGGTTTTACTTGCTAGTAATATAATTGAGGCTACAAAAAGAGAGATTGGTATGCAACATTGATTTACAACTTAAATTAACAATTTATGAACATGAAGATTTTAAAATAAAATTTGGTAAAGATAATGAAGGTGATTTTTGATTTATAGTATGAGATTGGCACATTATTTAGTAGAATTTAATTGACTTTATATGGTGGTGAACAATGGGCACAACCATCAACATTTACAATGGGTGATTTTAAGACATAAGGTATTAACATTACAGGATTTAAATCAATTATAACGACAAAAGCTATGAACACTTTTGAAGTGTTAAAAGGATTATTTAATGATAACTTTAGAAATGCAAATAGTGGATAGGTTACACTGTAGGATTTAACAAAAGTTATCAGCGAGGAGACTGGTTTTGAATTGAATAAAAAGACAGCGGAAATAACATCTATTAAAGAAATTGGCTGATGCAGAAGTAAAAAATAATTTAGCATCAGATCAAGTTAAGCTTCTTGAACATACTGTAGCGAACCTTGATCAACAAAATTTTAGAAGAATTACTGAGTAAAAAAAAACAAAATTCTCAAGATTTTTAATTGTATAAAGAAGTACAATATAAAATTAATAGAAAAGATCAATATTGATATGGTGACTTCTGGAGAATTTTCAACAGCAGCATGGAAAATAAGAAATTGAAGGCGAGCAGCCAATTTAACTGGCTAACACATAGAATTGACGGTCAAAATTTTAATTTTTTTTTTGTTTAATTTTTATCTTTATTTTATATACACACAAAAATAATAAATAACACTTGAAAATTAACGAATTTGTATTCCTTTAAAAAAAATATAATTTTAAATAAAGTCAATGCATTTTAAATGGAAACAAAAATAACTAACATTCAAATTACATCTATACATACATCTATTATTTTATGCATAAGTATACATATACCTCTATTTACATTGTTGGATTGTAAAAATGTTTTAAATTTGCAAACCTTTTAATTCCTTTTCTATTCCTCTTGAGAATGCTGAAACATAATGCACTGTGCGCAATATTTGATGTTCTTTTAATTTTAAACAAACATCTCTACATGCATTGAGAATGTGTCGTTCTTCAAGAGTTTCTTCAAGGGGATCTAAAGGTACTGTTGTTGATCCTGGTTTTGCACATAGTGAATAAATGAAAATGATTAAATAATAAAATTTTGAATAATAACTATATTTCAAAATTGAAAAAAATTAAAACTTGTTTATTATACCGAAAAATTAACTTCATAATTGTTCTTTTTTTTACTTAATATTTACCATATGTAAAATTGATTAGTTCATGTCATAAATCAAATGCAAAAAGAATATAACATAGAGCAAAGCTTCAAGGTCAAGTTAAACTTAAAGCCTGCATCAATTATATCTAAAAGCAAAAAACAAAATATATTAATTTTTTAAGATATACATTAGGTATACTATCAAAAAGTATTAATTCTTGCTACTTAAAGAACATTTTAACAAAGTTAATAACATTTTAACTAATTTTTTTTTTTTAAGTATCAGGCAACCAAAAAAGTTCGTGCGGTTTATCCTAATTGTCTATTTCTAAGAAATGTCTTAAGAAAACTGATTGTGGTGGGGGGATGATTTTGCATATAAATTAAAGCTTGTTTTAAGGAGAATCAATCAGTGTGTTTCATAAGTTTTATTAGTGCGTTTTAAATTTAAAAGTCTTAAGTGGAGTATGGCTGTGTCAGATGCGATAATTCGTGCCTGTTTACTTTATGAGTTCAAACTTGGAACCAAAGCTGCAGAAGCTTGTCGTAAGATATGCGCTGCTTTTGGGGAAGGTACCATAGCAGAACGGACGGGTCAAAAGTGGTTTAAAAAATTTTCTTCTGGAAATGAAAACCTTGAAGATGAACCAAGATCTGGAAGACCACCCATCATAAACAACGAGGATATCAAGCTGGCAATCGAGCAGGACTCCAGTCAAACATGTCAGGACCTTGCCTTAAGATTTAATTTGAGTGATGAAACTATTCGTTTACATTTGCACTAACTTGGAAAACGTTGGAAGTTGAGCAAATGGGTACCTTATGAGTTGAGTGAAACAAACAAGCTACAGCGCTTAACCATTTATTCTTCATTGCTTTCCCGCCACTATTTAGTGCCATTTTTTGACTGGATGTTGACGTTCGACGAAAAATGGATTATGTACTGCAACAAAAAACGAACATATTATTGGCTAGCCAGTAACGATCCAGTACCGATGACTCCTAAACCAAGCATTCATCAACAAAAGATTTTACTGTGTGTATGATGGACTACAGCAGGTATCGTTCACTGTGAGTTGCTACCAAGTAGACAAACCATTACTGCTGAGATATTCTCAGCCCTATTGGACAGAGTTTCGGTTGCTCTTCACCAAAAACAAGCAGCTTTGGCAAACAGAAAAGGTGTTGTATTCCACCAGAACAACGCCAGACCGCACACAGCAAAAACCACGCGGGAAACTCTAGCACGTTTACAATGGGAGATTCTACCTCACCCTCCGTATTCACCAGACCATGCGCCAAGCGACTATCACCTGTTTTTGACCCTGGATAATCATATGAGGAATCGACAGTTTCGAAATAAGAAGATCTCGAAAATGAGTTAATTCAATTTTTTAGCCACCAAACTCAAGACTTTTATAAAAATGGAATATACCAGCTTGTTTCACGATGGGAGAAAGTTATTCTTGCTGAAGGAGACTCTTTTTCAGAATAAACTTTATTAAAACTGTTTTTATGTGTATTTATTTATGGGTCTGCAAAACCGCGCGAACTTTTTTGGTTGCCTGATAGTTTAACTTTATTTCAGTGCAAATTAGGCTTAAATACACTTAATGACATTGATTAATGTATATTATTATTATTATTATAAATAAATTGATGTCATCAATTGATGCCATATTATATAAATATTATTAATATATTTGTTCAAATATATTTACATTAAATATAAAATCTTACCAACAAAATCATAGGGATCTAATGAAGAAACAATCTCACAAACATTACAATCTCCCAAATTATTCTCGTCCATTTTAATTAACTTTTAAATTTCTTTGATAAATACAAATACATATGCAATATACATACAATAAACAAATATTGGTAAATATCCGAAGAACAAGCTTCGTACGAAATTTTTAATTTCAAAAGCATGGTGAAAAACCTTTGCGTCATTATTTGATATCAATTGATTTTTCCGTAGTCTGCAAATTTTAAAACCTATGGCACCTCCTTTTGGTGCATGCTAAAGATCGCAAACTACCGTGCCATAGTAGCAATGAATTTTTTTGAGATTATCTTTTTGTGATTTTAAGAATTTTAACTTCAAGCTTATTTTAATATAAATAATGCTTGTACATTTGAAGAACGTTTTTAACATATGATTTTAGTCTTTTATGTTCAGAAATATTGTAAAGCATTTACTGCATTTACTAAATGCAGTTATTTAATAAATTTTTTTTTGCGCTAGAAAAAAAACATATTTTCAAAATGTGTAATGGTTATACATGCATATACTTATATTATATAAAAGTATGTTATTAATCCGAATATATTTATTATTGCTATTATTACTTTGTTGCTGTTGTATAATTATTTTTTTTTTGGTGGTATTTCCCATGTAAGTACCAAAAAAAATATTTGTACTTGTCACACTTGTAATTTAATTTTAATCGGTTTGTAACAAAATTCTTTGCCTAATAATATTTCTCTAAAGTGTCTTTTAACTATTTTAAGTATTATATACTAGAGTTTTAATTGCATATTTAGTATTTTTAATTGGTAATTGTAAAGAATAACCAAATTAATTATGTTGGCTCAAAAGTGCTATAATTACACTAGTCTATAACGAAATACATAAAGTATATAGAGTATAATACAAAATGTATATGTATACATAAATATATTGATAATAATATATATGTATATGTATATCACATTAACATAACAGTAGCTATAAAACATGTTTGGAATAAAAAAATAATGGTAAATCTCCCGCTAAGCGGCCGAAAATAATTATATTTTTTTGCTTTATATTATTTGTATTATCTCTTTCGTGGAGACTTTTTAAACATTAAGAAATATTTATCAGCTTCGGTAAATACATAGACTATCTTTTGGCCTGCTGCTGCAAGGGAGTGCTACTGCATTGACTGAGGGTTCTCTCTCTCTTTTTTTTTCATTATTGAAATAATAAAATAAAAGATTGCTGCCCCGTACCAAAACCTCAGTCAATGTAGCAGCACTCCTTTGTGGCAACAGGCTATAAAATGATTGATGTATGTACTGAAGTCAATAAAATATCTTTTATGCTTAAAAAGTCTGAGGCGAGCACAATAAGCAAAAAATAAAATTATTTTAGGCCGCTTAACTGCAGATTTACCAAAATAATAGTGTTTTACGAATAAATCTTTAGTATCTATCTATATCATTGTAGTATAATATAATATTTTATTATAATATAAACAAAATTATAAAACATAAAAAATAGCTGAAGGAGATGTGTGATCTTAATGAGCCTCTAGAGACCAATGATCCAGAAATATTTTCCATCCTTAAAAAGGAAGATCACAGACAAAGATGTGGATTAGAAATGATTGCATCAGAAAATTTTACTAGTCGTGCAGTTATGGAATGTCTTGGTTCCTGCTTTACTAACAAGTATTCAGAAGGAAAGGTCCACGCAAGGTATTATGGAGGAAATGAATATATTGATGAAATGGAAGTTCTTTGTCAAAAAAGGGCATTGGAAGCTTTTAGGTATAATATTCATTTAACTCATTAAATTTAGCTTTATATAAATTAGCACAAAACTATTTTTACTAACATTTTATGTAATTAGTGTAAATAACTGTATTATATATAAACTATTGTTGTGTTGCTACAGAAGGAATGTTGTGGGTGTGTCATTTATTACATTGTATATAACGTTTATAATGTTTATTATACCCTCGGGGGTAATTGCAAATGTATATATATTGAGTAAAGATATTTACAAAGTGTGTGAGAAAAACAAATAAAGAATTAATATTACAAACTATTTCGGCAATGAGTATCGTGATAAAGTTTGCAGATTTGGTGTCGCAATACAATGGTTCGGGTGAATTTTCAGAATGGATACAGAAATTGGAACTGGTAGCAAAACTTCAAAAAGTTGATGAGTTGCATGTGGTGCTCCCCTTATTTCTCTCTGGCGGAGCATTTGCCGTTTATCAAGGTCTTAGTGATGAAATAAAAGAAGACAATCACCTGGCCCTGCACTGTTATAAAAAGTGTACGAACTCAAAAAACATGGAAGGGAAGCCACCCGTTTTTGTGCGAGCGGCTTCCCACAAAATATAAAACCGCCAACTCTCTGCGTACATGTTAATGGAAGAAAAATAAAAGCATTGTTGGATACTGGATGCTCCAAATCCATTTTAAGTCGTGAAATTGTAAACGCAAAAAATGTCAAACACGCAAGAGAAAAGGTTGTTATGATGAATGGAAACTCAATTGAAATAAAACACCAGATTGTTGTTAATCTTTCTATAAATGATACCACCATCGATTTGGAATGCCTGGTGGCAGACATTGTTCCCGAATATGAAATGCTACCTGGTATGGACGCAATACGACTGCTTGGAGGTGTCCAAGTCGGGAGAGACGGCGAAACCATAAACTTCAATGTGGAGCAACTAACTATCGGTGCTACTGCTATTTCTCAAGAAAAAACGAGTGAAGTATCTTCGTCTACTATTCTAAAGCTGATTGATAAAGACTTCGTAGCAGAATTCAAAAATGGCAGTTGAAGCGTGTCTTGGAAATGGCTGATAGAACCACCAACTTTAACTAACAAAATTCCAAACTATCATATCTCTGAGGATGTTAAAAGTGAGTACGCAATGGAAATAAGTGAATGGATAGCACGGGGATGGCTGAAACCATTTGAAGGGAGATGTAATGGCATCATTCCATTGACGGCAGTAACTCAACGAAATAAGTTAAAAATACGTCCGGTGATGGATTACCGGGAGTTGAATCAATTTGTATTCAGTCATACTGCAGATGGCGATGTTTGCAGTACCAAACTTCGCAACTGGAGAAAGTTGGGAGAAAATCTTGAGATAATCGATTTAAAGAAAGTGTACCTGCAAATTCGTGTCGACAAAGCATTATGGAAATATCAAATTGTGGAATATGAAGGGCAGCGTTACTGTCTAACAAGATTGGGTTTTGGTTTAAATGTGGCGCCCAGAATAATGACTAAAATCTTAAAAAAGGTATTATCCTTAGATAAATTTGTCGAGTCTGGGGCGGATTCATTTATTGATGATATCATTGTCAATAATAACATAGTGTCAAGTTGCAGAGTTCAAGAACTCTTGAAAAAATATGGCTTGGATTCTAAGTTGCCAGAAAAACTTGTTGGTGGTCGTGTGCTTGAATTGCGAGTGTACAAACAATGCAACCAAGTCCGTTAGAAACGTGACAACATACCCAAAGTTCCGGAAGGAAAAATGACACGTCGGCAAATCTTTTCTTGGTGCAAACAGCTGACCAGAAATTTTCCAATAGCAAATTGGCTGCGCCCTTCGTGCAGCTATCTAAAAAGAGTTTCGAGTAGTTGTGGATGGGACTCTTTGGTAAACGAAGGTGTTGTTAAATTAGTATGCAGTTTGAATGAAAGACTTACAAAGGAAGATCCCGTTCATGGGTCATGGAACATCAAAAACATTTCTGAAGCAACAGTGAAGTGCGATGCAAGCAGTTTAGCTGTTGGCATAGTTTTGGAAGTGGCTGGGGAAATAGTAGAAGAATGTTCGTGGCGGAGGAAACAAGATGATACGGCTCATATTAATCTTGCAAAGTTAGAAGCCGTGATAAAAGGAATTAATCTAGCAACAAAATGGGGATTCGAATGTATTAACATAAAGTGTGATTCGGCTACTGTTGTCAGTTGGTTGGGCTCCTTAATTATCGGTGACAAACCCGTTCGAGTACACGGTCTTGGAGAATCACTTGTCCGTCGCCGGTTGTCGTTAATTGAAGATCTTATAAAGGAATGCAATATAAAATTAAAACTTTTCCTGGTAAAGTCAGCAGAAAATAAAGCGGATGCTCTTACGAGGGTACCACAGAACTGGCTGCATTCAAACCATTCTGCAATGACAGCAAACATTGTACTGCCTGATGTGAAGTCGTTTCATAATCTTCATCACTTTGGAGTCAATCAAACACTTTATTTAATGAAACAGACATATCCGAAGGAGAAAGTTTGCAGAAAAGACGTTGAATCAGTCGTGAAAAGTTGCGAAAGATGTTTATCGGTGGATCCTGCGCCAATTAGATGGGAAGAAGGAAATCTTGAAGTTGGAAAGTGCTGGCATTGTTTGGCTATTGACATAACCCACTGCAAATCAGAGATTTATTTGTCTATTATTGACTGTGGAAAAAGGAGCAAGTTTGCAATTTGGAGAAGGCTACAGAACGAGAAAGAAACAACAGTGTGCTTCCATTTAGAAGAAATATTCCGAGAAAAAGGACCTCCGTGGCAAGTTCTACTTGACAACAGCAAGACTTCGCTCAAAACTCGTTGGTGAATTATGCGCAGAATGGGGAGTGTTTATCCTGTTTAGTTGTGCTTACAGGCCATTTGGAAATGGAATTGTTGAACGTCATCATCGCACAATCAAGCGCATGGCAGCCAGAAGTGGCAAAGACCCGTTAAAAATGGTATATTGGTATAACATAGCTCCCAGAAAAAATAGAGAGGAAACATCGCTCCCCTGCAAAGCTATATTTTCCTACGAGTGGAAACCACACACAATTTCTGCCAAAACTAATGTGGAAGTTCTCCACAACTATACACAAGGACAAGAAGTATTTGTAAAACCACCTGACTCAAAATGCACGAGCAAATGGAACAGAGGAAGAGTCTCAGATGAAGGACGAGGAGTTTCGGTAGAAATCAATGGATTGCCAAGACACATGTCGGACACCCGTCCTGCTCCCATTGTAGCTGACTTGTCTATCAGAGAATCGGAAGAACCCATCGCGGATAACCTGAATCTCCGAAGATCGACGCGAGTGCGGAGGTTTTCGAATAAGTATGCGGACTTTGTGATCTAGAGATCAAGGGGTGTTGTACTTAGTGTAAATAACTGTATTATATATAAACTATTGTTGTGTTGCGACAGAAGGAACGTTGTGGGTATGTCATTTATTACATTGTATATAACGTTTATAATGTTTATTATCCCCTCGGGGGTGTTTGCAAATGTATATATATTGAATAAAGATATTTACAAAGTGTGTGAGAAAAACAAATATAGAATTAATATTACATTTTACATTCTATTATTCTTATTATTATTTTAATGTTAGAAAGATTTTTAAGATTTAAATTGACAACGATTGTTGAAAATTTTGTACTTAAGAATAATATTGAGTTTGATAAGTCCTGGTTGATAAAATATATTTTGCAAGAAACTGCAGACTTTAATAAATAAATAAAATGAAATGTTATTAATTCAATAATAATCATTTGTCAAAGTCTAATTCAGTTTTAATTGTTGGTGAATATTTTTGTAATAACTTTGTTTTTTTATCATACAACACTAAAGTGCTAAATGATTTATAGAAAATGATTTTAACTGATATTGGTGTAGGTTAACTTTAGGGTTGTTTAAAAAAAAAAAACTCTTCTTTATTTAGGTATTGTAATTTTTCTGGTTATTTGTATCACTGTGATAACATGTCTAATAGCTAAAGTTTATACATTCGACACATTTAATTGACAGAACATAATTCACTCAATACTGTATTGTTTCATTAAAGAAGAAGAATGCTTTTAAAAAGCTATATTACCGTTAGTTTTAAAGAATATTCTAGAAATTTACATAATATTCTAGAGTTTTTTAAAATATTCTATGTTCATTTTTAACCAAACATCTAAAGTATTAGCATTTTTTTTATTTGTATTTTTTTTTTCTTATGCTTAAAATGGATATTTAGCAAAAATAAGTGACAAATTATTATTAGAGTATCAGAGTATCATCATAGAAAAAAAAAGCAAGATTCTAAATGTTCTAAGGTAACATCTTAGAACATTTTCTTGAGGAAAATGTTCTAAGATGTTACCTTAGAACATTTTCCTCAAGAGCCTCAGAGAGTTGCAGCAGTAGATGAAATTAAAGTTGCAAAAAAACAAACAACTCTTTGAAATTGCCTGCAAATAAATTAGGTTAAGATTCACAAGACAAGTAGAAAAGTTTTTGTTTTGCTACAACTTATTGATAATTAGAGTTGAAAGTTACTGAAAGAGAAAAGATGAAGTTTATAAAGCAAGATAGCGATTAACAGTTAACTTAAAAGATTGCAAATTGTATGAATTGGCAAAACAAGAAGAAGGGATTGCATTCCAAAGACCTGATGTTCAAGGAAAAAAATTAGACAAATAAGATTTTTTGGAGCACTTGGAACAGTCATAGTAAAAGGATAAGACTTAATTAAATGATAAGTAACATGATAATATATTTTAGTAGATTGCACAAAAGACACTAGCTCTTTAGAGCAGCACCCATTATAGTATTTATAGAAAAGAGAAAGAAATAACATTACAACGATGTGACAATGGCTAAAGGTTGGATGCAAGAGCAGGTCCAAATATGTCTACGATGCATTTTTGTACCTAATCTAAAAAAGAAAGGACATCATTCAAAGATCCCCTCCTGAAATGGCAACAGCATTCTATACAAGAACAGATTTGAGATTTATAAAGAAAAAGAGTAGAATCCGGAGTAAGAAGGTGGCGAGCACGATAAAGAGATGCAACTTTAGCAGGTGCTAATTTTGCAATGGATTTGATATATGGTTTCTAAGAAAGATTGGAAGTAAGAGTTAATCCTAGAAAGGGAAGGGTAGATTCATTGAGTACAGTTTATAATGTAGGAAGACCAAGATTGTTGTGATAATGATTAGCTGAAAAAATTGAGTTTTATCTGAGTTGAAGTTCACCAGCAACTGAGAGCCCCATTCTGTAGCAGAAGTGAGGTACTTTTCAAGTTCAAATGCCCTCTCCTAGCAATCAGCGAGTGTTGGCTTCTTATCAAGACAATAAATGGTAGTATCATCAGTAAGCAATTCCATCTTAGATGTGAGCATTTCTAGGAGATTTTTAATGTAAATTTAAAAAAGTAATGAGCCGAGGATAGAACCTTGAGGAACTCCTAAAATTACAGGATATGAAAAAGAGTGTAGTTAATACCGTTAACAAATC
This sequence comes from Hydra vulgaris, assembly GCF_038396675.1. NCBI lineage: Eukaryota > Metazoa > Cnidaria > Hydrozoa > Anthoathecata > Hydridae > Hydra > Hydra vulgaris. Next base: position 6,625,778 of record NC_088927.1, read on the forward strand.
AGCAGTAGAACAAGAAGATCAAAACTCATATTGATAATTAGAAATTAATTTATTAGATTTAAGATGTGATATTAAGTGTTTGTTAATTAAAGACTCAAAAACCTTGCTTATGATAGGAAGAAGGCTAATAGGACGGTAGCTAGAGAAGAAAAAAAACCTTTTTTTTCTTTAGAGTTGTTTTTGCAATAGATATGGAAGTAATGTTTACAATTAGAAATTGCAGCAACACAATGAGAAGAAAACCATGAATAAGAGTGAGGCTAGAATCGTCGAGAGGAAATAAAAGATTTCATGTTAGTCTGAATATAAAAAATTACATAAGAAGCACATATATCAGCAGGAAAACAAAATATTTCTACCCAGGGGCCATCTTGAAGAAAATGGTGGTTTTTGTTTTAAAGTTTTTGATACTTTAGTCATTTTTTAAATTGGTTAAAGAACTTACTTTAGGTACAGGTAGTACTCTGGCTTACATGATAGTATAGGATCAGGGTGATCATGATCACCCAGTAGCATGGTGATCATGATGATCCTGATCTGACTTGAAAGTTTCTCAATTTTAGTTAATGCTCCAATTAATGCCTTAATTGTGATTAAAGATCTCACCATTTTCAACAATTAAATTGATAAAGTTGGGGAAGGAGCATTGACTGTCATAATTTCACATATGGTATCTCAAAGGGAAAATAAATTTTCAAACACTATTAAAAAGGAAAATAAATATTGCTCGAAAGCTCATGAAAACCACCAAACATTAAAAAAAAAATTTTTGTAATAAAACTTTTAACTAATAAAACAGTTTTGAGTGAGTTATAAATTTTAGTGAGTAATAAAACTTCAACTTCATTTAAGTTGTAGAAAAAAATTGCATCACCTTTTTTTCACAAAGATCTTATCTACCAGGAAAGTTTCAATACCTATGTACAGAAGCACTTTATCCTTTTTTGAACAAATGTGTTTGTATGACATTAATCATTTAACAAATTTTTTTAGGCTTGATAATACTAAATGGGGTGTCAACGTGCAACCTTATTCTGGTTCCCCAGCAAACTTTGCAGTATACACAGGTTTATTGCAACCCCATGATCGCATTATGGGCCTAGACCTTCCAGATGGAGGTCACCTGACTCACGGATACATGACAGAAAAGAAACGAATATCAGCTTCTTCAATTTTTTTTGAATCAATGCCTTATAAGGTGAATCCTGAAACTGGTTTGATTGATTATGATAAGCTGCTTGAAAGCGCAAAACTTTTCAAACCGAAGTTAATAATTGCTGGTGCAAGTGCCTATTCAAGAATTATAGACTATGAACGATTTCGCAAAATATGTGATGAAGTAGGAGCAATACTCATGAGTGACATGGCACATTATAGTGGTCTTATTGTTGCTAATGCCATTCCTAGTCCATTCCAGCATTGTGATATTGTCACATCTACGACTCATAAGAGCTTACGCGGTTCACGGTCTGGTTTAATATTTTACAGGATTGGGGAGAAGTTTAAAGATCAGCATGGCAAATCTGTAATGTATGATTATGCTACTCGAATTGATAATGCAGTATTTCCTACTCTTCAAGGTTTTTTATGCACAAAATTGATTTTATAAGTTTTATGCACATTTAAAAAACATTAAAAAAAAATTTGTAAATGCACTTTATATTTTGTGAATAACATTTTTTTGTGCAATTATTAATTAGTATCTGTCTAGTTATTGTATTTTTAGGTGGACCACACAACAATAACATTGCTGCTGTTGCAGTAACATTAAAACAAGCTGCAACACCACAATTTGCTGAGTATGCTAAGCAAGTTATAAAAAATGCACAAGCTCTTGCAAAAGCTTTGCAAGATAAAGGTATTTTTAACTTTTTAAAAATTTTTTGTCATCTTTATGCAGTAACAAATTAAAATATAAAAACATAGTTAACAAAAATAATTTGCTCATTAGTACAAAGAGTTGATTCATTCTTTTCTCTAATAAAACTTAAAATATATATTGCATATTGAGGATAACATAGATGAGTTATGAATTAATAATTGACAATGAAATTTATCAATAAGTGATACTAATTTAATTAGTATGACTTATCAAACTTTTTTAACAAAAAAAGAAAACCTAAACTCAAGACATTTGCCCCATTTTCTGTGTTATTGCTAAATAACTAACTACATCTAAATTTAAATTTATAGGAAAAAATAAAGAATTAAGGTTTATTAAATTAGAGATAAAGTGGCTTGTAATCAGGTCTTTAAAACAACCAAGCAGTTGTCTGTGCAAGAGAATCTTTTAAAAAAAAATCTGGTCTAAGAAAAAGGGAATTAGGTGGTGCAAAATGGGCATGGAAGTGAAACTGGAGTAGCTGAATGACTAAAAAAAAATTTTGAATGGTTAGAGGCCAATAAAAGACTCTTCTATGATCAAGAGGTTGGGTGGCTTATTTGCATCATCAGATTGGGTGTTGTAAGGAAGTTAACTTAAAAAGCAAAGTTTTTTTCAAAGGTAATTTTTTTAATCTCCTCATCATGTGTTGCATTGCAATCAAAAGATGTTTATGTGGAAGTTAATATGATGTTAATTGTGGGTTTGTAAAAAGTGTTACATTAAAATGATATATGCTTAGTGATAGGAAAGTTGTGAGAGATTCTTAGCAACTTGGTCTAAAAATGAAGTTGACTGAGGGAGTAGTAGAAAGAAAATGAATAGTCTGAGAACTAGGGCAAGAATTATATTTTCATATAAGAGAAATAATCCATAATCAAAATGGTGGAAGGTAGTATCAAAGTTGTTCTTTCAATAATAATCTATATGCATGCTACCTTAGGGTGTCCCATTCCCGCATAATTTTAAATTGAGGTTTAGACTATGAAAAAAATGATATGTTCCAAGTATTTTTCACACAGTATATTTACTATCTTATTTATATTGTATAAAAAATTTTGACTTGAAAATAGTTAATTTAAAGGTTCCCTCGAATTAAATAGTTAAGTGGTTTTAAGTAATTTAACTTCAGTTATTGTAGGATTAATACATTTTGCACTGTTTAAAAAAAAAACAAATGATCACTGGGGTTGAATTAACTGTAATTAATTTGTAATTTGTTTTTGTTTTTTCGCCATTTTTTTTTTTTTTTTTTTTTTTTTTTTTTGTTAATTTTTTTCTTTTTTAATTTAGCATTTTTTTGGCCATTCTTAAAAGTAATTTTTTTGTCTAAGTTTTCAATTAGGGATCTTAAAGTATGTCACATTAAGTTTATCTTTTGAATAGAAGTATAACTTTGCTCTCTTGTGTGGAGATTTGGTTCAACATAAAGCACTTTTGAATTTAAATTACTTCAAATCTCTGTGTGGAAGTCAATATTATTTTAAAGTTATATTTAATTTAATTTACTGAACGGATAAAGTACATAATACTAAATTTACCTTTAAAGTAAATCAAAACAGCCAGTTAAGTTACTGCAGTAACTTACTGTTACTCAACTATTATATTTACTTAATTTATATTATATATCAAAGACTTGCAAAAAATAGAAATATAAATGTTTCTATTTATATATTATATGCTCTTAACACATAGTATAAGCTTTTTACTAAAAATTACTTTAACAAGAAATCTTAAATAGAATATGAAAAACACATTACCATTTTTTTATATTTTATTTAAAGCAATATCAAGATTGAACATTTTCTATAAATATGCAAATTGTTTTTAGGAATTTTATTTAAAAAGAAATCTATTTGAACAAAAGAATTCTGGTTTTCTAAAATTCTCTAATTCAAATAATTTTATAACATATATCTAGCTACAGTAACAATACCAGATTTAAGACATAGTGTAAGTGAGAAATTTTTAATTGAATTGTAAACATTTTAAATAGTTAAAATTTTTTTATTGAAAATAGTTTTAAAAATAGAAACATTCTATTGCAAATATTAAACTCCTGATTGCAAAAGTTAAAAAAAAAAACTAAATTATAAAAAGTTAAAATTAATAAACTATTTTACTTCTGTTCAATGAAATTTTTATCTAAAAAAATAATTTAAACATATTCTTAAACACAAGAATATGTTTAAATTATTTTTGGCTTCGTAAACAAAAAGAAAATGACACCAAGACTGCACTTAAACGCCTAATCTTTATATGTTGACGCAAGTATGTACATTCATAAAAATTTATAAATAGTATTTTGATAAAAATTTAAAAATAGCATTTTGATTTTTTTAATTGTCGATTACAAGGATACTCCCGAGACGACTTGAAATTGCTTTGATGTTTGGGGCTTGGTGAACTTCCATCTGTTTTATACTTCCATGATCTTACTTGTTTTGCCTATAGATTATAGACTAGTATGGTCTACAGGCATGTTTTTGCGCAAATAAGAAGTTTAAAGTTATATTATGATAATGTTTTAATTTATTAATTAGAACAATTCTATTTATTTAATTTGTTTTATTTTAAATGCATTTTATGTTATTAAACAACGTCACAAAGTTGTTTTACATTAACTCAAGCTCTTTATATTGTTAAAACAACTTTGCAGTTTGTTTAATTGTTGTTTTATAGCTTTTTACAATAAAAATTAAATACTCTTTAAAAATAACACATGTTTTCTATAACTAATTGAAGTGGTTTAAATATTGTATTATTTCCAATTTTATTTGTTCATTTTACATTTGCTTTTTTAAGTATTATGTTATTAACAATTACTGAAAGTTATATTTTAATAGTATTAAATGTATTACTTGCTCATTACAATATAACTGCAACTTTAAATTATAAATTACAGTTAACCTACGCTATTTTAAACTCCACCAAACGAGAAAACTATAAGATAATATTTACATACGATATATTTACAAATGAGAAAGCTATAAGATAATATTTACATATGAGAGATGTTATGTTTAAAAAAATAATTACGAACTAATGTACAAAAGATACAATTTTGTACTAACGCAACCGCTCCCTATTACCGCAAAGCGGTGCCAGGGATTTTTTAATCGCGATTAGATTTTTTTTGCATTAATTTGAGCCCTGGATCATTAAGTTTACTTTTCGTACTTAAAAAACAGCTTTTTTGCGATGTCCCTTTACTATTTTAAGTAGAAGTTGAAGCTGTGCAGGGTCTTTGCTTTTGGTTTTGTAGTCTTGTATAAGTTTTACACCTCTCTTGGTGCAGTCATTCACAACTTGACAGTACTTAACAACATTTTTTAAACAGTTTTAGTCTTTTATATTCATCCAGTACTCAGGCAATTGCAACCAGTCTACCTGGTTTGTAGTCATCTTGATTAGGTTAAAAAGTAGCCAGGAATGTGGACCAATTAAAAACACAAAAGAAAGGATGTTGTCATTATTGATATTCGGGAAAGACAGTTTTTCAGGGTTCATTTCTTCCCCACTTTGGATGTTGTATAGCTTCAATGCCATAGCAGATCGTTCAATAGGCAAAATGTCCTCATCAAACATCGCAAACCTCTTATACTGAGGCCTAATTAGTTGGAGACATCAGTAAATGATTTTGTTAGCATTGTAGGATTCATTTGAATACCAACAGTTGACAATCTGGTTTTTCATTTTTCTGGAGGGAAGTGAAAACTTGGATTGAGCTGCTTGACTTATCTGCACTTTTCTCAAAAAAAATTTTATCACTTAGAGCTGTTTTTCTTCTCTGTGCTCTGGACATTGACTTAAGGCATTCATTTAACTGTAAACACAAAAAGCTTTAAATAAATAAAAAATTTAAAACACAAAACGTTATCTCTTAAAACCACTGTTTAAACTAATTATTAAGTCCGAATCTAATTACTTGATAATTTAAATAATTATTAAAACTAACTAATAATTAAACTTACTGCTAAAACAAAAATCTTAAAATAAACAACTTAATCTTACAAAATTATGTAATGACCAAGCTGCTGAAGAAACATTATGAAAAGAAATTTTCCTTATACTTAACAACCAGTTTAGATAAGACCATCGTTTAAGAATAATTAATTGGTTGAAATAAGACAAACAAATTTTTTTATATAGGTTCATACATTTCTATTATATAAAATCTTTTACGAATGCATTTTTATATTGTCCCAAATTTAAACTTTTATGGTTAATAATAGTAATACTGTTTAACAAAACCTGGTGTAAATTACTTTACTGACATTGCCAAAGTACAAAACTACTTGACTATTTAATTCTTCAAGGGGGCCCTTAAATTAATTTTTTCAAGTTGAATTTTTTATTCAATATAAGATAATACAGTGTGAAAAGCTAAAGTTGTTACTAAATGTATTTGTTAACATTTCAGGCAAAAATATGTAAAAAAGGATTTCATTCAACATTTTCCAAGTTGGGCACCCTAAAATTTTTATACGTTAAAAAAGTACCTGGTACATGTTTTTTTTTTTTTTTTGTAATCTAAACCTCAATTTAAAAGTTGGCTTGATAATCTTAAGATTTTGCATAAATGGAACACTCTTAATCTACCTCTTAGGCTAGTGGCTTTAAAGTCAGTTTAAATGCAAAAATTCATTGTTTTAGTGTTTAACTGATGATTACTAACAATAGCAAAAATCTGATATTGTTTAGCATTATTAATTTATATTTATAATAAAAATTACTTTCAGTAATAAAAATTACTTTTAGTTACACTCTTAAAAAATTTGTGTTCCAATGATAAGCCAACATAATTAAATAAATAAGGCTAAAAATATAAATTGTTAGGGATGGACTTTCGACCATATATTATCTAATAGACCACAAGTCATAATATATTAAGTGCTTTTTTTGGTGTTGTCACAACATTTTTTTGGTGTTTCCACAAGTTATATGTTCTGCTTTTTAAATAACTTCACAAATACTTTTAATGTCTAATTACATCTTTATTTCTTATCAAATTGCCACTGGAAAAACAGTATATAAAAAGCCAGATTAGGAAACTGGAAAGTTATGGCAATGCTTTCAAAAGCAAGCAAATATATTTAAGTTAATTTTTCAAATTTTTCAAAAAGTTTTTTGTAGTATTATTTACTTTATTATTACTCCGCACGTTATAAATTGAAAAATGATGGTATTCTCTAAAAAATGACAGACACTAGGTTGTTAAATAAGTAAAAATTTATCTTTTAATGATGGCCTTAATTTCTTTAATATCTTATGTTAAACAAGCTTTTTTGAATATTGGTATCCCTCTAACCAGTATTATTTTACATTATATTTGGTTGGAAAATGTATTTTTACAAAACCTCGAGAGTATGTTTCACTGTATAAGTGCTTTGTTTTTAGACTTAATGTAATGATAGAATAGCAATTAAATAATTACATTTAAAAATCTAAAAACATTTCACAGCTTCTGGTTGAGTTAATGTGGAAGATACTACCACATGATTTTATAATTTTACTGATGCCTTAAATTTTTTGACAGAGCTCCCTATGTGATGAGAGAAGGTAAATTAGAATTGGAAAGTAAGCAGCTGTAGCATTGTGGTTTGAATTCTGTCTTAAAATCCAGAGGTCTGAGGTTTGACTCCGACTCTAGTCTAAAAAGCAACATTGGTGTGAAAGGAGGTGTGAACTTCCTAGTTAATTGCATGGTGCTCTGTGATAAGACCGTAAGGACTTTTGGGAGCACTTTGAAACCTAGAATAACAAAAAAAAAGCATCAAACCAAGAATTAGTGAATTTATCAAAGTTCAATGAAATAAGCACACAAGACATCGGAGGGTGTTAATTTTGCTTTCTCTTTTTTTATTTAGATGCTGTAACTGACTAAGTTTGGACAAAAAATTTGTTTTTGCTTTGATCAATTATCAAACCCTTTCATGTGTGATAAACTAAACAATCATTATTTTATCAATTTCAAAAAGATATAGTTCTTATGGACTAACTATTTCAAGAACTATTCAATTGTTTTAACTCTAACTTAAAATACCCCTGCCTTGGGGCACTAAGTTGAGCTAAGACTAAAGATAGTGTCTTAATAATGTACTTATCTTGGGCAGATATTAACTGCATCAGGCAGTTAATATCTGCCCAAGATTGTCTTGTAGAAAACCTCATAGGCAAAGATTTTAAAAGTAAGCAAAAATATTCTGTTGACCAGCCTTGCACCTCTTCTTTATCTATCAGGCTGGTGTAGATAATAACTTGTATTATATTATTTCCTGCCTAGGATGATGAATGTTGGATCTTCTTGACGCTAGGCTTGGGTTTTGCTTGTGCTTTCATGAAGGCTATGTAACTCTTTCTATCTTCCTAATAAAAGTACAGCTCTATAGTTCAATTTAATAGTTTTGAGGTTGGCTAGTAGTAAGTGAAAATTGTGCCTCATGCATATCACCTAAATTTATGCAGGTATGAATGCTTTTATTTCTTTTTGTTGGTTTTAAGTCAACTCTCACTCTACCTCGTGATTTTGTCTTTGGAGTGCTCCTGCAATATTCTTTTTTTTTTTTCTTTTAAATTTTCCTCAAGAACAACTCACTAGAAAACAGACATCTATCATTGCAAGAAATTAATGTAAAAAGGTATTGTCTGTTGCTAAAGTCCATTATTCTCAAAATAATGCATATTATTATTATTTATTTTGGCACTGTGTATATATATATATATGTATATATATATGTATATATATATATATATATATATATATATATATATATATATATATATATATATATATATATATACACACACACACACACACAGTGCTTAAAAAAAATAAAATAACGAAATCAAATATATTATCTCAGAAATAAAGTTCTTGAGACTGGAAAATCTGTGAACAGTGTTATTTACAAAGTCATTTCCAGTTCTGAAGTACTACAAGGCTCCATCCTTCGTCTTTTATTGCTTTTCATCTATATTAATGATCTTCCTGACAATCTTAAATTTAAAGTGGTTCAATTTGCTGACAACACAACTATATACTTTAGTCTTGTCAAACTATCATTATTTTCTGGCTGCTTGTTACAATTAGCTTATCTTCAATTAGCTTATCTCTCTTCTGTGATTTTTTGATATGCAATGACTTGTGAATTTTAATCTAAATAAAACATAACTTACTGCTATCAGTTATTGCAATATTATTGTTATTCTTATATTGATGAATGGCAACAGTCTTAATGAGTTAGTTTGTGTCTTCTTGGATTATCATTGATTAGATGGTATCATTCACTGGATGATATCATTCACTGGATGGTTTTTTACGAGACGAAGTTTAAAATTTAGTTTAGAGATAATCTTTTTGCTGATATTTTTTGCGGATTTGGAATTCCTGATATTTCTCTCAACTTTTAGTTTTTCCGGATACACATAAAAAATTTTCCATTAATACAAATTTAATTACTTATTTTTGCAAAAATTTTGTTTTTAATTTTTTTCAGTCATCGCCCATGCAAATAAAAAAAGTTTCAATAAAATTGAGAACACCATTAGCTTAAAGATAAAGGCAAATATAAGGGAAATAAATTCCGGATTTTCTCTAGATTTTTTTTTGCTAAATGTTTTCCAAGTTTTTGACCTGGATGATCATTGATTTTGTTGCATCTCTTTCTCTTTTTTTCATATACTATCATGTTCGCTGCTCAAATGTGCTAACATCTCTTGTTCCATTAACCAAAACTCAATGTTGCATGATTTGTAATTCAACAATATTTTATTCATCTAGTTTTTTTCATTACACATGCATTTTCTCTTGTTTTACCCAATGTCACAAAGGCTTTAGGTAAAACAAGTAAATGTGTTAAACTGCCCAATCTTCCTGAATTTTGTGTAAATTGTCTTTGCCTTTGATAACACAGGAGGAGTTGACTTTGCATGACATTTTATGTAAAAGATTTTGGTTCTTTACTTTTTTGTTAAGCACATTTTTTTTATTTATGCGGAATTACAAGAAGTATACATCTTAAATTGACAGTAAGAATTGATATCACTTTCGTCTTATATGCATCTTTTTTGCAATAAAAGGTGATGTTAAGTTGTTTTCTATTTGACAACAATTTCAAGTTGATAAACTTGATAATGGAATATTGTCAAACTTGACCACTAACATTCAAATGAAATATAGGATTTAATTAAAAACAATGATAAGTTGCCTAGAAGCTGTTGGAAAACTGGTGAAGTAGTTGGCAGAATATTAGGGAGAGATAAAAAGATTGGAGGAGGTACACTGTGTGCAATAGGAATGAACTGTACATCTACTAAAATGCTGCACAGTGGGATATAGTGTGGCCAAAATTAAACTTTTTTATTTTAAAAATGAGAAACTTAGGTGCAAAGTTAAAACTTTTGGTCAAAAAAGTAATTCAAAAGAAATTTAATGGATGATTTTCTGATATATATAGAGTTACTTTTAATATTTTCCCAGACATTAATTTATGAAAAGTTCTATAATAGTGGTTCTAGATCATTTTTTTTTTAATTGATTGTAGTTTTAAAAGTTTGGCTAAATATAAAAAAATATTTAACAAAAATTTTTTAACTTAAGTGGAGCTGTAAAACTGATAAACAAGCGGTCTCAGCATTTTTTGGTGCTAAATGTGCTCTATAAAAATTTTGTGAAAGAAGTAACCTTTGGCGCTTTTTTGAAATAATTGTTTTTTAGTGGTGCAAAGTGTTTGTAAAATGTCTTTTCTGCATCTGTAATCGGTGGCGGATCCAGGATGTGGCAGATTTTTGATATTTTAGATATGACAGTTTTAGACATTCTCAAAACTCAAAATTTAAGTATGTTCATGTTTACGTTGAATGAGAAATTTTTGCAAAAAAAAAAAGGTGATTAGAGCCTGGGAATTACTCCAACAGATTTACTGCCAAAACACATGGCACTAAATCTGTTGCCCAATATTTTTACTAACTATATCTTACTAAGTTCCAATTTGTCCACAGGTTTTAAATTTCATTTAATTATCTTTGGTATGACCATGCAAAATTTACAACCTCTTCTATTGATGTTGGTGAAAACTTTATATGTTCAAAAACTTTCAAAAACTAAAAGATAATTTATTTTGATAATTGAAAACTAAAAGATATGTTAAAAAAAAATGTTAAATGTTAAAAAAATATGTTAAAAAAGATATGTTAAAAAAAAATGTTACATGTTAAAAAAAAATCTCCAACAGCTGATTAATATGCAGTCTGCTATAATTTTATCTCGTATATTCTATATTTAGTAATTTAAAGGCTATTTTGTGATTTGAAGGGTGTTGAGTTGTATTTAAATAGTTAGCGTTTAGATTTTCCTTTAATAAATTTTAGGTTATAAGATTGTAACAGATGGCACAGACACCCACATGTTTTTAATGGATGTTCGAAGTTTGGGGATCGATGGTGCAAAAGTTGACACAATTATGGAAATGGCGAGCATAAGTGGTTTGCTTTTTTTTATGTTGTTTTATATTTTTTTATGTGTTAATTGTGTTTTAATATATATATGTGTATATATATATATATATATATATATATATATATATATATATATATATATATATATATATATATATTTTTTTATGTATATATATTATATTTATATATATATTATGTATATATATGTATTTATATATATATATATATATATTATATATATATATATTTTATATATATATATATATATATTTTTATATATATATATATATATGTTATTTTCTTATTAATTAATGTCTGAAGAATATTATAATATTTATAGTTAACCGAAATACTGTACCCGGAGACACAAGTGCTTTTAGACCAGGCGGCGTACGCATCGGTACGCCTGCACTCACATCTCGTAATTTTTTAGAAAATGATATGTTGGTTGTATCAGATTTTATACACGATTGTATACAGCTTACTCAAAAAATAGAGTTGTCCCTTCATCTTGAAAAACAAAGTTTGTTACGTGAGTTTCGAGCGGAGGTTGAAAAAGAAGAATGGGGCAAAGAAATAAATTCTATTCGTCTTCGAGTTCAAACCTTTGCATCGAAATTTCCCATGCCAGGGTTTCCGGCGTTTTAGCATATAAATTGATAGAATATTTAATAGACTTTTGTACAATTTAACGCAATTATGGAATTATTTCGAGATTTAACTTAAATATTTTGAAAGAATTAAATAATTTTAATATTGTTGATGTTTTTGTTGTTGATATTGTTTTTGTCTCTAATTTTATTTGCATTGTTTTTATTCCTTCGTTTGTTTGTGTTGTTTTTTGGGTTTTTTTGTTGTTGTTTTTTTCTGAAAAATAGTATGTTGAATGTACTAAGTTGTACCTAGGATTTTTTTTGTATGTTTGAACTTAGAAACATGTGTGCGAATGTTATTTTACTTTGAATTTGCGTATCCTATTGCAAATTTCTAATTATTTGTGATGTACAAATTCACTTTCAACAAAATCTTTCAAAAACAAAGTTAAGAGTTACTATGAAAATTAGATAACTTGGCTTTATGGACTTGATTGATTTGTATAGGTGGATAATATATTTTTAGATTAGGAGGCAAGATGTCGTTTGTCTCTTTTAATTATATATATAAATATAATAGTTAAAGATTTTCGGTTTTAGTAAGTCAGTTTTTAGGTTAGTTTTATTCATTAAATTTTTTATGTTTTAACTTTATAAAACATCTTAATAAATCTGTTAAGATTGTTTTTAGAGAACTTAAGTATTCAATTTTTTAAACTTATTTTTTGGTTAGTAGTTTTTATAGACGCTCAGCGCATTCATGAAATAATTCTTAAAGGTTTTACTTTTTTAAAAGCATCAATATTCAAAAATGTTTCAATTATTTTTTCCGCCTTATCTTATACTGATACGATTGTAGCAATGAATATTTTTGAAACAATCTTAATAAGGTTTGCTAAAAAAGTTATTCATTCGACTATTTAGAAATATTGGTAAAAAGTAAAAGGATCGATGAACCTATTTTGAAGACAATTAAACAGCCTAATGTGCGTTAATATCTTATAAAGGTGGTAGACCACTAATAAACTCAAACCCTTCAAAAATTGCATTTTAGCATTTATTTACTTATAAAATGATTAAAGTTTACATTTTAGTGACAAAATAATTTTTTTTTAATTTTATGGTTTGGAAAATAAAAACCCTAAAATAGGGTCACTACGTTGCGGTGAATATCTCAAAAACTTTTGATGCTATCGACTTGAAATTTTTAAAACTTGCTTATAATATAAATATGCAGATTCTGTACGAGTTAAAAGAAGATTTGTTCATAGGATCGGATATTTTCATTCAACCACAAAACTTTTCTATATTAGAGTATCGTGTACCTATTTCTCCAAAAGCTATTATTGCATGTTAATGTCAGCTAAGTTAATATCAAAAGTTTTAGACCCACTGTTGCTGGTTTGCTTATAGTTTTGCTGAATAAAATTCTGCTACCAGTTGCAAGATGCACACAAAATAAGTAGTCGGCGTGATAAACCTTTTTTTTACACTTTGGACAGCGGCCAATGATAGTTATTATTTCGTCTAATATGTTGGTGTTCATGAAAATGTAGCAGTCATTTGTAACATTGGGCTATTCATGCTGAGCAGAATTACTATCATTATTTACAAAATCTAAAGAAGAGTTACTGCTGGAACAGGAAGAAAACAATTTTAGTTCAAAATTAGATTACATTTTCTTCACCTACAACGTTTTTTGATTGATAACGGCTTCCTTTGAAGAGTCTACGTTTCTTATTACATCTTATTTTATTTGTTATACCCGTATTTTCTATTATTTTAATTTGTATTTAAAATAAAATGATAAAATATCAAAGTATATAATAATAATAAGTATAATAAGTAATTAAAAATAAGTAATAAAACCAAGTTGCTTGATACTGAAAAATATTGTAAAATCCGTTGAAAACCATGTCACCAAATGCACTAAAAACATCAATTAATAAACAAAAAGTATTTCTAGAGTAACAATCGACATATGTGAAGTTTCTTTCATAAGTTTTACTGGAACTTTGTGGTATAAGCTCACTCTAAGGTACATAGCAACGGAAAAAACAAAACATTGCTATGGGAAAACAAACTAACAGCTGTCACCGCTTTATAGAAAAGTGATTTTTAATGAGATTAGCTTATTTTTTTCACAAAATAAACTCGAAATTCGTAATCTACGATAATTATATTACTTAAACAAATTATAATTGAAAAAACAATTTTTTTGATTTTTAATAGCGGTCTAGCACCTTAAAAAACTAAAAAACCAATTGCTTTTTTTAACATTTATGATTTTTTATTTATTTATTTTTGTCAAGCAACTATTTACAACTAAAGATGATTTTCGACATATAAAATATTTAAACATATTAAATACAAAATACACTTTATCATATATAGTAGTTTCAAGACTGGAGAACCTGAAAAAGATAAAACCTTATCATCAGTAACCTTTGATAATAAAAAAGACAGTAAAAGTTTATTGTTAGAAAAAATCAAGTAAGGAATCTTGATTGACGATTAGTTCAATTATGTTCTTTTTGAATTTTTGAGAGGTATTAGCTTCTCTTAGTTTATAACTCATGCTTGTAAAATGGTTCCATAGCATTGGGCCACGATAGATAATGGCAAAGCTCGTAAGTTTTGATATAGGGAAAGGTTTTTTATAATTTCCGGTTGATCGAGTGTTGTATCGTTTTGATATTTTAGGAAAAATATTTTCGAAAACCTTCGGATTTTTTTTAACTGATGTTGGAACATAAATTGTGTGATTTTGAATACATTTATTTCATAAATATCAAGTGCCCTCATACTTTTTAGAAGAGGTTTAGCGTTTGTGAAGCGATTTTGAAAATAAATAATGCGTGCAGTATGATTTTGTTGTTTGAGGAGACATTTGAGTTTAGATTTGTTTGTACTACCCCAAAAAATATTGGCATACGATAAATAACTATGTACGAATGCAAAATATAGCTGAGTTAGGGTAGATTTGTCTAAGATTTGACGGGTTTTATATAAAATACCAATATTTCTTGAGATTTTATTGCTAATATATTTAATATGATCTCTCCAGGATAAGTTTTCATCTATTAAGAAACCAAGTAACTTATTTGTGAAAGAGCGCTCAATTTCCATGTTATTTATATATAGCATTGGTAAGGATTTAGGAATATATTGAAACTTTTGTTTAGAATGGAATAAGGAAAACTTAGTTTTAACAGTGTTTAAAGATAGGTTGTTCGCGTTAAGCGAGATTGATATTTGTTCTAGTTCATAGTTTGCAACTTGAAATAGAGAAATAATGCTATTGCGAGAATGAAATAAAGTGGTGTCATCTGCAAACATGATGGTAGACATAGTATCTGATGCTTTATATAGATCGTTGACGTATATTAGAAATAGTAGAGGACCTAAGATGGAGCCCTGTGGAACTCCACATAATATTTTAAGTTTGTTTGTCTGAAAACCGTCATTTAGAGATATAAACTGTTTTCTATCAGTTAAGTAACTGGTAAACCATTTATGGTATGTATGGCATATTCCATAATATTTTATTTTATCTAGTAAAGTTTGATGGTTAACGGTATCGAACGCTTTTGACAAATCTAGAAATATACCTAAAGTGAAATTGTTATGAGAAGATGCTCCACTGATAACTTCAACTAGTTGCATAAGTGCATGCTCCGTAGAGTAATTTCAATTAACAATAGGCTAAACCAAAACTCTTCTAATGAAAATATTTTTAACTCCTCTAAACGCGTTTATGAAGATGTCCTTAAAAAAGTGGCTTTCAAAATTTGGAGCTAAAATTTGAAAAGAAAATTGCAAAATAGCGTAATAGAAATAGAAACATAATTTGGTTCAACCCAACCCCCGTACAGCAAAAATGTTTCAACACATATAGGTAAAATTTTTCTAAAATTAGTAGACAAACATTTTCCTCCCTCTAATAAATTACATAAGATTTTTAACAGAAATACCATTAAAGTAAATTATAGTTGTACAAAAAATTTAGAAAGAATTATAAAAGGCCACAACTACGTGTTAATTAATAAAAATGAACATATAAAAGAAAAAAACACTGATTATTGTAATTGTAAACAAAAAATAAATTGCCCTCTAAATGGAAAATGCCTTTCGAAAAATGTAATTTACAAGTGCATTGTTTCCTCACAAAATAACCTTGACAAACAATATATTGGCTTAACCGAGGGAATGGAAAAAACGTTATGCCAACCACAAACAATCGTTTAAACACAAAAAATATTCAAAGGAGACTATGCTGTCAAAATATATTTGGGATTTAAAAGAAAAAAATAAAAATTTTAATTTACAATGGTCTATTCTAAAATCTGCCCCTGCCTATAATAACATTTCCAAAAAATGTATGCTATGTTTGCAAGAAAAGTTTGAAATAATTACTCATTTAAATCAAGAAAATTTATTAAATAAAAAATTTGAATTAATTTCTAAATGTAGGCACGAAAATAAATACCTCTTAAAAAATTATAAAAACAAATGACCAAATTAAACTATTCCCATTCCAAAGAAAATTATTTAAATATTACTTTCTGTAACTTCCCGTTAACAAAAAAAAAAAAAAAAATATATATAGTAATTAAAAAAATTTTTTTATAATAATTTATTACTTCGTGAAAAATATTTTTTTTTACAAATTTATATATATATATATATATATATATATATATATATATATATATATATATATATATATATATATATATATATATATATATATATATATCTACATCTATATATATATATCTACATCTATATATATATATATATAAATATATATATATATATATATATATATATATATATGTATATATATATATATATATATATATATATGTGTGTATATATATATATATATATATATATATCTATGGCATATATATATCTATGGCATATATATATATATATATATATATATATATATATATATGTATATATATATATATATATATATATATATATATATATATATATATATATATATATATATATATATATATATATATATATATATATATATATATATATATATATATATATATATATATATATATATATATATATATATATATAGTGTCAATGCTTATATAAATATGGCTAGAAGCTGCGATGCAAAGAAGTAGTAATATGACTTTGAGGTAGAAAATATCTTTTTGATTTTAAATGCCATAAAAATATCACTTTAAATTTTCTAATCTGCTTTTAGTTAAATAATTAAAGTGGTAAACCGCTAATAAACTCAAACCCTTCAAAAATTACATTTCAGCATTTATTTACTTATAAAACGATTAAAGTTTATATTTTAATGACAAAATAATTTTTTTTTAATACTATGGTTTGGGAAATTTGGTCCCAGAAACCCCAAAATAGAGTCATTACGTTGCAGTGAATATCTCAAAAACTTTTGATGCCATTGACATGAAATTTTTTAAACTTACTTATAATATAATTATGCAGATCCTGTACTAAAATCAAAAAAATATATTGAACAGATTTTTTTTTAAGTAGAAAAACACTTGAGGAAATAAAAATAGGTGTGTTTGACCATGGATATTAAAATCTTTTTTTCTGATTATCTCAATTTAATAAAAGTTGCAGGGGAGATCTAGGATAACAAAAGGAACAACTCCTAAAAATTTCATAAATTTCATTGGTCAACAAAACTTTGAGATATTCACTGCGGTCGTGAATTTAAAACTGAGAAAAACAAATTTAAACAAAAAAAAGCGTAAAATCCTTTAGATAAATATAAAAAACTTAAAAAGCCCGTTTACAAATTTTATCTTATTATAAAAGTGATATGGAGTAAAAGTAAAGCAAAGTTAAAGTTTAAGTAAAAAGTTTAAGTTAAAATATTGATAATATTAACAGACAAAATAATATTACCAAAGTAATTCAGTTTTTAAAAAAATGAAAAAGCCTTACTTTTTATTTTTGATTTAGTTTCAATCTAAAACATCTATCAATTTTAAATAAATAGTAGCTTCTATTAAATAAATATAAAGTAAAATTAAACTAAAATTCTCCAGCACCATAAACTCTCTTCATTCTCCTCGATGTCCAAAAATCCTTTACAAATACTTTGTAATTGCTTTCGTCTCTTTTTTTTTTAAATTCTTTTTAAATCAGAAGATGCTAAAAAAACTAAACAATAATGTCCTGGTTTTAAATTAAGTTTTTCTAAAATTCTGTTGTACCAATAACCCCATCGTTTAAATTAATGATTGTAGAACAACAACTTAAATTTAATATGTCAATTCCAACATAAACATCTTTTGTACAACGTTTCCGAATCAAAGCATTTAAAGACTCATTATTATTTTGAGTTGATCCATGTAGACATTTAGAAAGTAGGTCTTCTGACATTAAATCATTAAATACTGGCTTAATAAAAGCTTTTATAACAAAAGGTAAACATGGTTTTTCTTTATATTCTTTATTTTGGAACTTGGATTTTTGATATTTACACCTCGAATCTTTGGTTTGTGGGCAAAGAACAAGTCTAGCATCAGATGAATCTGCTACACATGAATGATGCAAGACTGCTAATATTTTTTTTGCATCTGATAAAGATTATTGATATTTTGGGCGAATTGCAATACCGTAGTAATTTTGAATTTCGTTTATTTCTTTTTCGGTTAACCTACCTTTCCCACCAAGTGACTTTTTATCTTCTAGATCATTTTTTTAGAACACTTTTTCAAATTTTGTAGTCTTGTACCCATACATCACTGATCCTTGGTGATTAATTGAACATATATCCTCATCTTTAAACATCACGTATTTTGATGAACCCTTGCATGTATTCCAATACTCACAAGACTTGCACTTTTTAGATAGTATGCGATAATCAATCCACTTTCCATTTGTTTTGCTAATAATGGTTAAAAATCCATTAAGTGAAAAGTAACTTCTTTTTGCCAGGCCCCATCACCTGAAATGACCTCATTGACTACTGTATGCTCGTCATAATTTTTTTTTCAAACTTATTTTCCGTACTTCTTCAGCTTCTGCATTAATGCTAGCTTCAGCTATGTAATTGTAACAGTTGGTAATTTCTTCACATAACGAGTTAAAAAAAGATTTGTACATATAATTGGACATGTTCATTACACCACAAAACTTTTCTATACTAGAGTATCCTTTACCTATTTCCCGAAAAACTATTATTGCTCGTAAGTTAACATTGAATGTTTTCAGACCAACAGTTGTTGGTTTGCTTATAGTTTTGCTGGAAAAAAACTTCTGCTTCCTGTTGCAAGATACACACAAAATAAGTAGACGGTGTGATTAACCTTTTTTATTTTTAGCATCATGATAAAATGATACATTTGCAGAACACTATGGACAGCGGCCAATGGTTGTTATTATTTCATCTAATATGTTGGTGTTCATGAAAATGTAGCAGTCATTTGTAACAGACTGCTCATACTGAGCAGAATTACTATTTTTATTTAAAAAATCATTATTTAAAATATCTAAAGAAAATTTTAATTTGAAAAAAAAAACTTTAATTTGAAAATTTTAATTTAAAGTAAATTTAAAATACACTTTTTTTGAGGTAGAGATCAATAACTATATTGACTCAACGTTTTGGAAATAATGAAGTAATAATTTCTACTAAAGCAACAACTTTCTTAAATTACCAAAGGAGCTGTTTTTTTTTCTTTGCAATGACATCGCAAATGGTGGACGCTTTTTTCTAACGGATAAAGATAACTAAGTAAGAGGAAAAAAGGAAATGAAAAAATTTATAAATTAAACGAAAAATAAAATCATCTAAAAAGAAGAATAAATAAATGTTTTAAAAGAAGGAAAGAAAAAGAAATATCTGAAAGAAAATAAGTAAAGAAGTATTGAAAATAGAAGTTAAAAAAGTTAATGAGTGAAATAAATAAAAAGAATGGAAAAGAAAGAACAAAAAACTTTTTATACATCGAAAAAAGAACGGCAAATCAAGTTTTATTATTTTTTCATATATTTCTTTAGTTTTATTTCATATATTTCTTTAGTTTTCTTTCATATATTTGTAGGATTTTTTATTTACGATTTATTTTTTAGTTATGCTGTTATGCAGCTTATAGTAATGATTTTTCTTTAGTATTTTTGCGTAAAAAGTTTTACTTATTATTTTTTGTTAATAATTTATTGTTTTACTTTTTAGTTTAGTTTAGTTTTATTTTTTAGTAGTTTAGTAGTTTATTTTTATTTTTTGTTTTATTAATTATTTTTAAATAGTCATATATAATTTTTTATACAGTTAAATATTATTTGTTTTTATTTTCATTTTAGGCATTTATTATATATATTTTAATATACGTGTATTAAAATTATTTCGTTTTTTTTTATTTTATTGTTTTTAATTTTATTTTGTCGCTTTTTTGTTGTTGTTTTTTTATCTTTTTTTTTCCCAAAAGTATATAAAGTAATTTCTTGTTTTGTTTGTAATGTTCGTTGTTATTTTGATTTTCTCAGTGTTTTTCTGTTTATATTTTATTTATTTATTTAGTCATATTATTTGCAATATATTTTAGTTATTATATTATAAGAACTATGATTAATACATTTACTAAATCCTTATAATTTTTTTTAGCAGCAGTCATTTTTATGTCATCGTTAGTTGTTACGTTTTGTCAGTTTATTACTGTTTGTAACTGTAACTTTGTATGTATAAACAATTGATGTTTGGAAAGTTATACCGATTTATTTAAATTATTATATTTACTATATTATTATTATTACTACTGTTAAAATAACATGTTATTATTATTATTATTTATTATTACAATTATTATTGTTATTATAAATATTATTTTTATTATTATTACCATTACTATTTTAATTATTGTCATTAGGTGTTTACTTTATATTAGTAGTTTATACTATTTGTAAACAACCTTGAAATGTAATACCAAATATTTCAGAAATATATTGATTGATTGATTGATAAAGAAGATTTACTGCTGGAACAGGATGAATAAATGTTCAATTTTTGAGTTGCATTCAAATTTAAGATCAAAATTAGATACATTTTCTTCAGCTGCAACGTTTTTTGATTGATAATAATTTCCTTTAAAGAGTCTACATTTCTTATACATCTTATTTTATTTCTTATATCTTTATTTCCCATTATTTTAATTTGTATTTAAAATAAAATGATAGAATATCATAGTGATAAAACCAAGTTGCTTGATTCTGAAAAATAGTTAGAAAATCCGTTAAAATCCATGTCACCAACTGCACTAAAAACATCAATTAAAAAACAAAAAGTAGTTCTAGAGTAACAATCGACATACGTGATAAGTTTTACTGGTTCTTCGTGGTATAAGTTCCCTTTTAGCTGCATAGCAACGAAAAAAACAAAGCGTTGCTATGGAAAAGAAAAAAAACAGCTAATACCGTTTTATAGTAAAGTGATTTTTAATAAGGTTAGCTTATTTTTTCATAAAATAAACTCGAAATTCGTAATCTACGATAATTATATTACTTAATAAAGTTATAGTTGAAAAAACGATTTTTTGATTTTTAATAGTAGTCTACCACCTTAATGCATTTTATTACGTGTAATTTTAATTGTTAAATATTACTTTGAAAGCCATTATTTGTACAAATAATAAGCCTTCGGTAAAAATATTATTTGTTGGGAAAAGAAATTGTACATTTTTTATATTTATGTATTTACGTAGAGCCGTGGATGGTTAAAAGTTCTAGTTAGGAGCAGATGACTAGGGAGCGGGTTTAATCTTCTTTTTTTATTCTTATTTGTTGATTTTTATATTTTATTTCAAAGTAGCTTCATGCATTTTTCAGGTATTATTGTTGTTTATTAACAGTTTTGCCTTGTTACAATTCGTCACAAAATCATTAACTTCTTCCCTCTCACCTACTATTACGAAACGTAAAATGTGAACGACCCCTTAAGACCCCTAACTTCACTTAAAGTATTAATGAAAACAATTAGAAAACAAAGTTATTAAAAAAAAAAGAGAAGGTTTTTATCAAAAAGAATTAAAGAATACTTTTTGTGATGATAAATAAGACTGAAACGTAATAAATTTTTTTAGTAAGTAACGTATATGATTTCAAATATAGCGAAGTAAAATATTAAAAAATATATATACTAAAGTAAAAGAAAAAGTACACATTTAAAAAAATACTTAAAAAGTACAAAATTTACAAAAAACTACTGTTGCAACTCTTTATCGTGCTCGCCACTTTCTTACTCCAGATTCTATTCTTTACCTTTATAAATCTCAAATCCATCCTTGTATGGTATACTGTTGGCATATCTGGGGAGGATCTTTAAATGATGTCCTTTCTATTTAAGAAAATGAGTAAAAATTATGGGCGCTGCTCTAAAAAGATAGCGTCTCTTGTATCATCTACTTAAATTCGTTCTCGTTTTCCACAAGTTCTTATTCGTCTAGTGTTATCCCGCAAATATCAGTTCTTTGGAATTCGTTTCCTTCATCTTGTTTTCCTGATTCGTACAACTTGCAATCTTTCAAGTTGTCTGTTAATCGTTATGTTGCTTTATAAACTTCATCTTTTTTCTTCCAGTAACTTCCAACTCTAATAGTAACCTTGTTGTAAGTGAAGATATATATATATATATATATATATATATATATATATATATATATATATATATAGATCTATAGTTTGTTGGCTTTAGGAAGAGCGGAAGGAAAAAAGTGATTCTTACGCCAACACATACGTCACTTTTAATTACTTTTGACTTTCGTCCAACATTTCCGTGTTGGACGAAAGTAAAAACCATTAATTTAATTACAAATTAATCGTTTTTTAAAAAAACCACAAAAACGCAAATTTAATTGACCAGAATATTTTTAAAAACATTCTGAATGTTTTTATAACATTTTGAATGTTTTTAACAATATAAACAATGTTTTTATTTTTATTTTTTTTAATAAAATGTTTTTATTTTTATTTTTTTTAATAAAACGTTTTTATTTTTATTTTTTTTACTGTAAATCATGCGCGGAGTGTTGCTACATCGACTATCTTATAGCCTGACTCGCAAGGGAGTGCTGCTACATCGACTGACAAATAGCCTGACTCGCAAGGGAGTGCTGCTACATCGACTGACAAATAGCCTGACTCGCAAGGGAGTGCTGCTACATCGACTGACAAATAGCCTGACCCGCAAGGGAGTGCTGCTACATCGACTGAGGGTTTGGTTGGGGCAGGCAGTCTATCATTATTAAAAAAAAAAAATTCCGGTCTTGCATTTTAATTTTTACTTTTTGTCAACAAAATATAGAAAAAACTATCGGACAACATCTCAGGGTTTTATATATATATATATATATATATATATATATATATATATATATATAGCACCCTGAGCTGGGGTCCGCGAGTTTTTTCGATATTTTGTTGACAAAAAGTAAAAATTAAAATGCAAGACCGGAATTTTTTTTTTTAAAAAATGATAGACTGCCTGCCCCAACCAAACCCTCAGTCGATGTAGCAGCACTCCCTTGCGGGTCAGGCTATTTGTCAGTCGATGTAGCAGCACTCCCTTGCGAGTCAGGCTATTTGTCAGTCGATGTAGCAGCACTCCCTTGCGAGTCAGGCTATTTGTCAGTCGATGTAGCAGCACTCCCTTGCGAGTCAGGCTATAAGATAGTCGATGTAGCAACACTCCGCGCATGATTTACAGTAAAAAAAATAAAAATAAAAACATTTTATTAAAAAAAATAAAAATAAAAACATTTTATTAAAAAAAATAAAAATAAAAACATTGTTTATATTGTTAAAAACATTCAAAATGTTATAAAAACATTCAGAATGTTTTTAAAAACATTCTGGTCAATTAAATTTGCGTTTTTGTGGTTTTTTTAAAAAACGATTAATTTGTAATTAAATTAATGGTTTTAACTTTCGTCCAACACGGAAATGTTGGACGAAAGTCAAAAGTAATTAAAAGTGACGTATGTGTTGGCGTAAGAATCACTTTTTTCCTTCCGCTCTTCCTAAAGCCAACAAACTATAGAACTATATATATATATATATATATATATATATATATATATATATATAATATATATATATATATATATATATATATATATATATATATATCGTTTGATTTAGTGTTGTATTAAAATAATACAAAACTCTTGCTCGATATAAACGCTACACCAGTCGAGCACTCTACTCGAATTCGTCCAAAAGATGGAGAAATTAAACTTTCAATACTCAATTAAAAATATCTCAATACCATCAGAGAAAGAATATACTTTACAATTACTGGCAAAGACCAAAACGCTAATTAAAAGAATGAGGTGGAAAGCGCTTTTTTTTATTAACAAACAATCGAATGAAAAAGATTCTCTCGATTACGTTAACAACGGTATTAACTCTTCTAAATGTCCTCCGCAAATTAAGGAAATGTGTGCTTTCGAAAACAAATTAATTAATCTTGTTAAAACCATCAAATTTCGGAAAATCAACAATGTTTTTCAAGAAAAATAGCAAACGATGTAAAATCTATACAAACCTCGAAAAAAACTTTAACTCTAGCCGACAAAACATGAAACATGTACAAGCTATCCAAAGATCAATACAACCATCTCCTTAATAATGCAATTACTTCCACGTATAAAAAGGCGGACCCTAAACTCAGAGATCAAGTAAATAAACAAGGTAAAAAAATTTTAATCAACCATGATGTATACAAAAAAATCGAAATTAACGGTACTGCAGATTGTTTCATAACTCCAAAAGACCATAAAGAGAACTTCCTAGATAAACCAACTGTTAGATTTATTAATCCTGCTAAAAATGAGATTGGAAGAATTTCAAAATCTATTGTATCCAACATTAATTCCGAGCTGAGAAAGAAGCTATTTTTGAACCAATAGCAAAACACTCAAAATGTTATACATTGGTTTTAAACCATAAAAGAAAAGCAATTCTGTAAGTTCCTAGTTTTTGATATTAATGATTTTTATCCATCGATTAATGAAAACCTACTAAAAAATGCAATAACTTTTGCAGAGCAACATCTAACAATAAATAGCGAACTTAAGAAAAAGGGAGGATTATTCGATGTCACTATGGGGACCTTTGATGGCGTGGAGATTTGCAAATTAGTTGAGATTTTTATTTTGCATCAAATCTCGCAGTTTTATGATAAAAGCAATTTTGGTATATATCGAGATGATGGACTAGCTATGTTTAGGAATAAAAGTGGTCACGAAATGGAGAGAATAAAGAAACATTTTGTACAAATTTTTAAAAATAACAATCTTCTTATCTCTATTAAATGTAATTTGAAAATAGTTAACTATTTTCAAATTACATTTAATAGAGATAACCTTAACGATGGTTCTTTTCAGCCATATCGCAAACCAGATAATATACTGAATTATAAACATATTAGTTCTAATCATTCACCGAGTGTAATAAAAAGTATTCCCAAGACTATTGAATTAAGATTATTAGCAGCATTGTCAAGTAAATCGATTTTTAAAGAAAGTATTCCTCCTTATCAAGAAGCCTTGAAAAAATCGGGTTACAATTGCAAACTTGCATACCATCCAAGTATAAAATCAACAAACGGCAAACAATCTTTTAATAAATCTCTATTAAATTTACACCTTTTGTCAGATGGAAGATTGTTAAAAAAATGCAAACCATACAACCCAACATCAAGAGTTTGTAACCTTTGTTTGAACGAGAAGTTCCAAATTTTGATGTACAAAGGAGAAAACCTACTAAATACAAGGATTGAAATAATCTCAAAGTGCAGGCACAAAAATAAGTTCCTTATTTCCTCTTTTGATCCTGGTTGGTTTACGTCACATTTACGTCACGTTATACTTTCAAAACTTTTAAAATTTTGTTTCCATGGAGTCATTAGAACTCACGCCACCGTAATTTTAATTGTAATTTTAAAGTTTAATTTTAAATTTTGTAATATATGGCTGATGATTGCCGTTAGGCATGAAACCTAAAGTTTTATAATAAAAGTTTTTTCTTTATCGTTTTTAATTACAATTATATATATGTATATATAAATATATATATATATATATATATATATATATATATATATATATATATATATATATATATATATATATATATATATATATATATATATTTATATATATATACAGCGGAGAAAATAGAATTAGCCTCACCTTTATTTTTTGTTCTAATTTAACAAAAATTGCAGGTAAACAATTATGAAATCTACTTTATTTCTTGTTACTTCTACTACAACTAAAAAGTTTATAAATTGGTATGCTTAATTAATTCCAAATGGAAAAAAAAATTAAAAATATTCAATTTGTGGAGAAAATAGAATTAGCCTCATTAGCGTTATATACAAAAAATAAAGAAAATATTTTGTTTTTTCGCTCATTTAGTATTTAGTATAGCTTCCTGAATTTTTAATGACTTCAAATATGCGGTTTGACAAACTAGTCACAAGATTTTGGATAGTTTCTATAGATATTTCATTCCAAGCTTCTCTGATACGAGTTTTCAGCTCCAAAGTGCATTCAAATTGCTTACCATTTTCATAAACCTTTCTAGAAAGTATTCCCCATAGATTTTCAATTGGGTTAAGGTCTGGACTACGTGCGGGCCATTCCATTACGTGAATATTTTTTTCTCTAAACCAAGCTTTTGTAAGCTTTGAATTATGGATAGTAGCATTATCTTGTTGGAAAGTGAAAGTTTCACCCATCAATTCCTCACCATGTTCAAGTAAACTTATTTCTAATAAGTCAATGTAGTCCTGTGAATTCATTTTTGTTGAAATCCATGCCAGTGGAAGTTTTCCAGCAAAGGAAAAAGCCCCCCAAACCATAACATTTCCACTCCCAAAGTTACGACTCATCCGAGTTTCTTTCTCTTTTCGAAGATCGTGCCAGTAATATTGATAGCCATCAGGACCATCTAGATTGAACTTTTTTTCATCACTGAAGAGAACTTGATGCCACTCTTCTTGCCAAGACATGTGTTCTTTCGCAAATTGTAATCTAACTTTTTTATGACGAGCAGTAAGTTTTGGTTTTGGTTTACGCTTTTTCCAAACTGTGTTTGGATCTTCATGTAAGATTTGTCTCACACGTTGAACAGATACAGGTAATTGTAAATCAGCACGAATTTGAGATGCAGTCATGTGCTGAGCAGCAGCACGACGTACAATAACTCGTTAAGTACGATTATCAATTTTACGTTTGCCACCACTTCCCTTATAGGCTCCATAATTAACGCCAATCTTGAAGTAATTGTTAACCACTTTTGGAGATCTTTTAATTTTCTTTGCAATTTCCCGATTAGATAAGCCTGTATCTTTGTATGCTTTGATTACTGCTAATTCTTCATTCGTTAAACGCTTACCACGTCCCATTTCAAATAAAGGTATCAAAAACCAAATGTTAAAAACTTTATGAGCACTGATTTCACAGTCTTTGTTTAACTTACAAATAATAATAAAAAACTAACTCACAAATGCGTATCACCAGATCAAAATATACAAGTAAACTGAAAATAATTATTGATGAGGCTAATTCTATTTGTTACCGCAAATATCAAGTATTATACATTTTATGGTTTTATCAAATGTTCCGCAATTTAATTATGCTATATTATAATCTAAAAAGTTTTTGATTGTAAAAGTAATTATATGTGTGTCTATAGAAAAGTTGTACCGCACAAACTTGTTTACAGATTTACAAAAGCTGTGATCAGCATATGGTGAGGCTAATTCTATTTTCTCCGCTTTATATATATATATATATATATATATATATATATATATATATATACATATATATATATATATATATATATATATATATATATAAAAGCTAAATTTTATTCCCGTAGGAACAAAAATTATATATATATATATATATATATATATATATATATATATATATATATATATATATATATATATATATATATATATATATATATATATATATATATATATATATTTATATATTTATATATTTGATTAAAACGGCAGCGTATAAACTTTTTGTTTTAAATCTATTTTTGATGTTATTATATATTTACAATATTTCGCTGACCTATAGCGGTCAGCATCATCAGGTGTAATAAAAAATGTTTCAAATAATTGTTACAAAAGTGCATAAATCAAACCGTCAAAAAAGGAAGACATTACAGGCGTAAAATGAAAATAGTTTTTATTAAGGCAGTGTCTACACGTCCGGCGACCGGACGAATATCTTCTGCACTATTTGTCCGGCGATGTATCACGTGACTAAACGGACATATAGCGATGGATATATTTGTCCGGCGAGCGTATCACGTGACCAACCGGACAAATAGTGATAGGGATATACGTCCGGCGAGTATTTACGTTAGGTTACGTCAAGCTACACTTGCCGGATTACATACTTGACAGCTTTTCTTCTGTCGGGCAGATGCTGATATTATCCTAAATAAAAAATCTTCTGAACATAAAGCTCAGAATTTAAAGAGTTAATGAAAAAACATTCTTAAAAAAAAAAAAAAAAACACCTCAAATCTGAAATTGATTTGCTTTTTTCTTATTTATTGATTGCGTATAGATTTATTACACATCATAGCTTAAAGTTTAATTGAATAATTTGAGGGAAATTTTGTCTTTGTCACAAAATTATTTAATCTATTAAAATGTATTAATCATACATTAAAGTAGACGCTGTCTACAAATTTAATAACGATATGTCCTTTTGTAAACTGTATTTACTTTAAAATAGCTCTGGAATAATGTCACATACAATATGTAAGTCTTGCCTATAAAATTGTATTTAACTAAAGTCCTTAGACTACGATCAAACATTAGTGTTGGCCTTACCTTTACAGCCACAGGCGAAATTTTAAAAAGAAATACCATATATAGATGAAAATGATAGCCGATAAAGGCTTAATTTGGTTCAGTTACTTAAATTTTCAGTATTTATATATAAATAAGTATAACATATTTAGTTTATATACAATATTGAAAAAACTTTAAGGATTTCGATATTTAGGTAATATAAACCTTTTTATTAATTAGGTATTGTAAATCTTATAGGATTATTTATACTATCATTATATATTTTTTATTAGTACTTGTTTCCTTATCTGTCAGGGACATCTTTAAAAATGACAACAACTAATCCAATAACTGTTGTTTCAGATCCTTTTGGTCGCCCATGCCTGGGTATATGTGACAGCATCTTAATTAGGTTGGGATCTGGCAGAAAAAAAAATCAATTCTAAAAAAATGAACAATTATAAATTTTAATAACGTAATGAGGAAAAATACTCACTTAGAATAGACTCATCAAGTGATAATGAGTTAGCTGCAATGTTGTTATTCAACAACGGAGTTTGTAAATGTAAATGAGGAAGCACATTTACTTTTGACTTATTGGCTGATTTTTTTGCTTTGAATCACAGATAGAGATTGTGTATGAGGCTGAACCAAAAAATTGGAGATCAACTCATTACTAGAAACTATTGGATTTTGAAAGTCATCAGCTTCACTGATATCTAACACCATATAATTTATTTCTTTATTTGGAAAAATCTGTAAAGAATTTTCAAACTCTAACAATTTTGATAGCAAAATATCAAATTGCTTTCCCTGTGCTTCAATGCAGCAATTCTCTAAGATATCAAGAACGCTTTTTTATATTTTGCCTGTTGTGACAGAGGTTTTCTACAATCTTGCTGAATAGATGAAACACTAATGAAATTTGACTGTAAATACTTAGTGGACTCGGTTAAATTTGAAAAAAATCTTATCTCCACCTTTTTAAAACAAGCCACTCTTTAAATAAGTTCTCTCCACTATTCAATCGGAATCTAAAAATATGTTTGCATGACAAGCCCATTGAAGTAGCAAAACTAGAGTTGCATGAAATACTGGTTGTTTCCTACTGAATTAAATCAGACTTCTCTGTAGCTAACAACTGTGCATTTATGTGAGTCATGGCGAAAGGTGTTACTAAAGCGGCATACTCTTCCTGTGAACTGGACATCAAACTAGTGGATGATTTATCAAAAACACATATGGCTCTATGTCTGCGCTCATTTTCTAATACTCTTATGATAACAATCAAATCCAAAAAAAACGTCACCATCCCAGAGTTTTTGGATATGACACTTTTTAACTTCTGGTTTACATTTTCAACACGGTTTGTTGTGCTGTTCATTAGATTCAACTTTTTTAAACCTTCAACCCACTGCATTCTTATGCCATGCCAATTTACATTAAAATAGTCTATGACTGCTCCAATTTAAGAGCCTTAAGGTCTTTATAATGCATATCATAGGCAATCTCATTTTCAGAGTGAACTAATTGTTGCAGAATTTCTAAGACAAGAAGTCTGTGCTCTGCCTTTAAACCCATTTTTTCAACAGTTATTTCCCTGCGAAATGTGCGCAAGGTGTGAAAAAGACATAACTGAAGAGAAGCATTTGGAGTTTTGTCACTAATCACATCTCTCTCAACTATATCTTTGTCTGTCACAATAACTTGAACACCACTGGTAGCGTTATATTTTTTAAACATGTTTGTTAACTCTTCTATGACTACTGTCTCCTCATTAGCAACAATCCAGAGTGCAACAATTACTCCTTTACTATTGCCATCGACACACATTAAAACATAAATTGGCATAGGCAAGTTGTTAAGCTTGTATGTTGTATCAAGGAGAAGCAGTTCAGGATATTATGCAAATAACTTCATTATCTTGTTTTCCTGATAATACAATGCCTGAAGTTGATTGTCATCATTAATAACAACCTCTGTCACAGAATCCTTCTGTTTAAGCATTTCACTAAACAGAGTTGTCAAATTGTTGTCATCCTGATTTTTAAAAGCTTGATTAATATTTGGAAAATCCTTAAGTGTAATAACTTTCCCAGTAGATTTTATCATATGTTGCTGTATCAACTTTTTGTTAGCTTTTACAGCAAGCATATGAGTCATTTCATTTTTTTCATCTCCATCCAATTGACGCTGATGTGGGAGATGCATAAATGATTCCTGCAACAAATTTATTTAAAATTATTTTGTAATACATTATATCACTATTTTATAAAATTATTACAAGTAAATTACCTCTGTGATACAATGAGAGTGTTCTTCAATCATTTTAACAACTTGAAGTTTCTTCTCATCATCACTCATTTGAAAGTTAATGCATGCTTTGCAATTTTGTCCAAATGTTCTGGAAAAGTACATATTTTTCTGTTTTGTTTTGTTTTTATCTAAAAATGTACCGAATCCAAGATTTTGCCAAAGCTGAAGCTATATTTACCAATAGTGACAAGACTGTATAAACTGATGATATATATAAGACACATATTCTGAAGCACAAACCATTTTAGAATCCCAAAGAAATGTTATAGGCTTTTAGGCTGTAGATAAGCCTTTTGGTCAGACTTTTTTTTATTAAAATAGAAATAGTTGCAAAAAGAAGTAAATGCAAGAAGCATTTACTTTAAGAAGTTGTAAAATTCATTTATATTCTTAAAAACTTTTTTCCGACCCATTTAACCTTCACCTTTTATTTCAACTTTTTGAAACTTCACTTTTTATTGGTAAATTTCCAAAAATGCTAAAGGATCAATATATATATATATATATGTATATATATATATATATATATATATATATATATATATATATATATATATATATATATATATATATATATATATATATATATTTATATTTATATATATATACATTTATATATATATATATGCATTAAATTAACTTTTAACTTTGACTACTGAAACTGACCAACTCTTTAACTTTGACTACTGAAACTAACTCTCTAAATGATGGTAACCAATATCTGTATCTTATCACTCTACTTGCCTAAGCCACCTTAATCTTTCCTGATGCATCAGATACACTTACTATTATCATCCTATCAGATACACTTATTATTTCCAATATTTTTTTAGATCATCACTTCTTTTCTTATCATTCAGATTCACAA
This sequence comes from Hydra vulgaris, assembly GCF_038396675.1. Taxonomy (NCBI): domain Eukaryota; kingdom Metazoa; phylum Cnidaria; class Hydrozoa; order Anthoathecata; family Hydridae; genus Hydra; species Hydra vulgaris. The sequence goes on from NC_088927.1 coordinate 6,657,745, forward strand.
CATAAATTTGATCATTAGCTTTGTTTGTTCCAGACACTATACAACATCAACCCTCACGACCAGTGTTTCACTATCACTTAATACTCTGGATTCATGTAGTACATAACTTTCCTTTACTATATAATAATGCACCATTTTGTAAACTTAGCCCATACTCTTGTCGTAGAAACCATTTCTCCACCGGCTGATCCAATTTCATCTTTAAGATTAAAAAAGCTTTCTAACACACTTTATCTTTCCTTCACTATTTTTCAATCTATTATTCAATCTATTTTCTAACTTTCACATTATGCTAAAATCCATTATAATATGATGACCACTTTGATAATAATACTAGAAGCACATTGTGTTCTTAATATTAGGAAACAAAAAAGCATTTTTCAACACTCTTTCTACACACTTCATATGGTCACTCTTCAGTATTTTTTACTTTCTCATTCTTCACTTTACAATACATAAATTTCTCTTATTTACCTAATCTTAAACCCTTAGCTCTCATTCTATCTTTGCAATAATGTAATCCCAGTATTTGCCTCTGAAATCAAGCATAAATCATTTATGAAAAAATACATAATAATTTAAAGAAAAAATTTTAGTTTAAGCAATTTATGTTTATATAATTGAGTATAAAATAAACTTTAATCAACACCGAGCTTTACTGTAAATAATTTATTAAATTTAAGTAAACTTAGGTAATATTAATGAGAAATTTATCACTGATGAAATTGTAATTTAATACATAGAAGTAGATACAAAATTAAATAAGTTAGGCATGCCTTTGCTTTAGTCTTGTAACAGTGGTTGATTTAAATTTCTTCCCACCGTGGTCCACGGTGAGAAGAAGTTTAAATCAACCACGGCGTGGATGCAGTTGAATCCTAATTCTCCATACGTAAGGCAGTCAGGAATATCAAGATGTTTTTTTGATAGAAAATGTTTTTTGAAACCGGATATAGTTCTTGTATTTCTTTTCTAATATTGGACATGATATTTTTTCATGTAATTTTCTAAAGTATCCTGAATTTCTTTAAGTGAAGTAAATTGGTCACCCATATGAAATTAGATGCCATCTTTAGAATTACTAACGCGACGTATAAATTACACAAATAACACTTTTTACGGCGATCACGTGGTACGATCGCCGGACAAATAGTGCTAAAGATATTTGTCCGGTCGCCGAACGTCCAGACACTTTGTTTTATTAATAATATAATGGCGTCAATTAAAATTTTGACTAAAATGGTCTCCAAGTTCTCTTGTTTTTATTCAATATATTTTCACCTATAACTTTAATATTCTTTTTTAAAGAAGATTTTACGTTTACATTTCGTATCTTCAAGTTTTTTATTTTTTTCTTCGTTTTTTTGTAAACCTCTTCGCCGTGAAGAGCAGTAATAAAATCTTTTAAAATCATATTCTTGATATACGATATTTTCATATTTGTTGAATTTGATTAAAACGGCGGCGTATAAACTTTTTGTTTTAAATATATTTTTGATGTTATTATATATTTACAATATTTCACTGAGCGGTCACTAGCGGTCAGCATCATCAGGTGTAATAAAAAACGTTACAAATAATTGTTACAAAAGTACATAAATCAAACCGTCAAAAAAGGAAGACATTACAGGCGTAAAATGAAAATAGTTTTTATTAATAATATAATGGCGTCAATTAAAATTTTGACTAAAATGGTCTCCAAGTTCCCTTGTTTTTATTCAATATACTTTCACCTTTAAGTTTAATATTCTTTTTTGAAAAAAAATATATTTAAAACAAAAGTATATTTTAAATATATTATTAAAAATATATTTTAAATCAAAAATATATTTAAAACAAAAAGTTTATACGCTGCCGTTTTAATCAAATTCAACAAATATGAAAATATCGTATAACAAGAATATGATTTTAAAAGATATTTATATATAAATATGCTAAAATTTTTTCACTACAAAAATATATATGTGGTAGAGCGCTCGCTTCATAAGCGAGAGGTTCCGAGTTCGATCCACACCATCTAGTAGTACCGCGCTCAACTTATTTCTCCGCGCAGTGTCCTTGTTTGTCAAGGTTCGTGTTTCGGAGTTATACAGTTGAGAGAGGGTTATAACCACAATTAAGTAGCCTACTTGTCTGTAGTGGTCTTCTTGGCTTTGGGAAGGTGAATTAACAAAAATATATATATATACATGTATATATATATATATATATATATATATATATATATATATATAACTTTTTTTACTACACAGTTGTTTCCATTTTCCCGGACACATTTGCTGTCTTGGCAATAAGATTAAATCCACCGTTTTCCTTAGAACAACCCATATTTTCATTGCAAGGCTTGCAGACATTCCAATTCTAATTAAATTTTGATGCATTCAATGCATTACATGTACCATTAGGGTTGTCACATAGTTCAAGCAGTTGCTTGATAATCACAAGTAATCGCTTGATAGCATCACAATGAGAGTTCTAGCGTGTTGGCACGGGGAAGGGTTTTGCTTTGTTTATAATTTTTGACACAGCATTTAATGCTTTCTTACATCCTCAAGTTGCATTGCATATTGAAGTGCATTTTGCAAAACCTGCACAATAGGTACGTTTAAACGTTCCGTCTGTGTAACATGCCTTGACAGCGTCATTAGTTGCTAGTAAATTCAGTGAATGGCTGATACATGTTTCTTGAGATAGCAAAGAAATACTCTCGGCTTTGGACTCATTATTATTATCATTACATTCTAAAGAAAATAAAAGAATGTCTCCAATATTAATTATAAAGAAGATGTAGTTAGTGGGGATAAAATTACATAAATTTTATCCCCACTAACTACATCTTCTTTTATGTTCTCTTGCTCTTTGGATGCATTAGGTGCGGTAGTCACAGTTACACTAGTTTCTGCTACACTTGTAGTTGACAAAAAATTCTCTGAATGCTTTCCTGAATGCCGATTATTAAACTGTAGCCAAAGGACGTATCTCTTCCGCAATACAGTAACTAAGTTATCAGTTTTTTCTTGCTGTTCTTTTCGCGGCGCATAGCAGCCATTTTTAATTTAAAATGATTTATTTTCATGAAATAGTTTATTAACTATCCTAATAAAAACAAGGTAGACTATAAGAAGTGACAGAATAATTAGTTTAATTGTTCGTGTGCAGTGTTTGTGCATTGTGAATGTTTTAGGCGGTATTTGAGTTATAGGTATTTTCAATGAATACAAAATACTAATCAAAAGTATTTTAAGTAAAAATACTAAGTACTTACAACAAAAGTATTTAGAATACCAATACAACGAAAGTATTTAAAATACTATTTTAAATACTTTGTATTTATAATACTGACCAGTACTGTATATGTTCAACAAAGAAACAGATAAAGATAGCGTTAGTAATTGATATATGCAGATGAAAAAACGACAGTTTGCTGTGAATACTTTATAAATTTTATTCCAAAAAAGTACACAGAAACATTTTAAAATAAAAATAAAAAAATTTCTTGTTTTTCATAAAACTTATAAAAAAGCAGTATTAAAGTAATATTATTAGACTTATCCCACATTTCTAAAACTTTAAATACAGCCTTTTCTGGCTCAAATAACTAAGATCGGAGAGTATAGTGTTTGTTGTTGTTGCTGTTTTTTTTTTGACACATTTACATTGTAAAACACCAAAAATGCAAGACAACCAATTATAGAGAATGATAAAAATGTAAGTAAAATTACGGTTGGATCAAATTCAATTGTATCTTCTATTGATATCATATTGAAAGGAAACAACACACAAAAAATGTTTAAGATATAATAAGTTTTTAAAAGTATTAGTTCCCGTTGTTAAATAAGCTAGCGGCAAGCTAGCTCATTTTACAACGGGTTATTTTTATACTTTTTTTTATCACATTTTTTCATTTTGCACCTGTTGGTGATTGTAACAATTTTGGGTGTTGCTGATTTTTACAACTTTGGATTTTGTATTTCTTGAAGAAATAAAAGTTAAAACGCCATCATCCAATGATGATTTCAATAAAGATCCATAAAAGTAGAAAAAAGTTTAACTCATTGTACCTAAAGATCGATGAATATTTTAGTTTATATTAATATTAAAAAAGTTCTTTTTAAAGTACCTTTTTTTTTCAAAAAAAAAAATCTTAAAGAATCTTTTTTTTTTAAGTTTGTTGTTTCATTAAACTTAAAACGCTTATGCACTGAACTGCTTATGAGTGATATTTTACACGGATTTTTGCAAATATGTTTTTTACATTGAAAAGTTTTTTTTTAATGTTTTTTACTCCAAAAGTTCTTTATTTTTGTTATTTAGGTGCCCCAAGAAGACCTAATGGTCTTGTCATTTTTTTACGCGGTGCTCTTGTCAGAGCACCGCGTAAGCGCGTTTAATTAGGAAGTTGACGCCTTTTTCCTAAACGTGACGCGAAAATATGTCTAGAGTTTGTTTCGAACCTGGATATCCTACTTCTTAAGCAAGCGCTCTAACCACTGCGCCACGGCCACATAAAATGCATAATACTACTTCCCAAGATGTAAGTGATTGGTCTTAGCGATTTATATATTTTAGTTTATAATAATATTTATGTTTATTATAGATTGTATATACATAGTATTTGATATATGTATTTAGTTTATTATATAAGTTTTAAATTCATTTTTAAGGTTGTTCACGGAAGCAAAAGTTGAATTTTCGATAAAAACACAGCGATCTATACTAAAGGCCTTGCCATCGCGCAAACAGCGTATTTGACTGGGGGCCTATTTTAAACTGTACTTTACTATAATCGCCATTTTCGTTATATTGAAATATGGGTAAAAAGTGTTGTATTTATGGCTGTACTACAAATTATTTATCTGCTAAAAAGAAATTGGATAGTTTGAAGATCTCAGTATATCGATTTCCAAAAAATGAAGAAGAAAAACAAATGTGGATTAAAGTAATTCCAAATGCAAACCTAAATGTAACTAATGAGAATGTAGTTTGTGAGTTGCATTGGCCGATAAATTTTGAAAAACAACAAGTCAGAGAAAAATATCGTCCTAAATTTCCACCATCTGTTTGACCAGGCATACCTTCTTGTCAAATTCCTACTCAATCTCCTCCATTACGTTCAACAAATTGTGCTTCTTCTTCGAAAAAAATTATTTTAAGTAATGAAAGAGATTTAGGTATTCCATCGGTATGTTTTATGATTAATAACACTATTCATTTGCAATCACAAGCTTATTCAAATTGGGTTCCATGATTTTTAATCAAGATTTGTGACGATTTGCATTTTGAAACTTATCACTATGGAGTCAAAATTAAAATTTCTACAATTTCTAAAAACAGAGTTTCCAAAAATAATGCATGGTCAATATTAGAAGAAGTCGTACGTTATTTAAAGAATTTGATTCTTGGAAGAAAAGAAATTGTAATTCAAGAACATTTAGCTTCTATGGATTCACAGTGTATTGGTAGTAAGATCTTTTCAGTATTTTGCTACGTCCAGAAGTTTGTATAATCAATTGCGAACAGATTACCAATTGCCTTCTGTAAGAACTTTGACAAGAATAACTTTAAGAATATATATATTTATATATATATATATATATATATATATATATATATATATATATATATATATATATATATATATATATATATATATATATATATATATTTAGGTACGTGGACTGGTTTTTTTAAATTGAGCATATACTAGAATGTTATATATCATTCGAAAGTCCTTCAATACAGTATTTTAATGGTGAAGTTATTAAAAACGAACCATTTAAAAAAAAGTTATGACGTTTTTAGTAGCAAATTTTCGATATATAATTTTATTATAGAAACTGGTTCCAAAATTATTTTTTTTTCTCTGAAATTGTTATAACTTTGTCAAATCTAATCCAAACGCCTATACCTTGGTATCAAAAGATAGATGTAAGAGTAGGTTACAAGTTCACTTAACTCTATAGATAAAAGGGGTGTCTAGAGGGCCAGAGGGGGTACCGGAACACCATCGTAACCTTAAAAAAATACAAGTTTTTCACACGAAAGAGTGTTTTTCTGATAAAATATGTTATCTTTATACATAAAAAGTTAATCTAATTTGCTTCCTTTCCGTTTCCAAATATTAGTGGTCTATTTCAGATTAAAGGGTGGATGTCTTTGTTACGTTTTAACACCCTCGTAGTGAAATGTTACTTTCTTATAAATATTTTAACGAAAAAAACATTGATTATATTTTGTGTTAAAAAGTTTAAATTACATTTTCTTATTTCACAGCATACACAAGTGGTGTATAAATTGACATTAGAGGTGGGACATATGCCACACCCAACGCACCCTCCTCCTCCCATCCGCCCAGTCTTATCCAACCTAAAAAAAAAAATTTAAAAGATATTCGAAAAAAGGTTTTAATTTGAGTTTATTGAAAAAGATTCAAGATTATTTTACTAGGGAAGGGGCGTGTGCCACACCCAATGACCCCCCCCCCCTTCCTTCTTATTAAAGCTTGGAAAAAATGTCAATAAAAATTAAAAAAAAAATTTTAAATTGTGTTTATTCGAAAAGGGAGAAATAACTTCATAAATCTTACCACATTACAAGATGCAAGTTGGAGTATCCTCATACCTTCTATAAACAAGTAACGGTTACAAGAAACTAGTATTTCAACATCAATAATGCAAATATAATTTTTAATAACTTTAAACATAAGGTAAACTAATTTAAAATCAAATAACTATTAACAAAGTCAAACAAACAGTTTAAATAAACTAAAACAAGAATAGTAAATAAGTATGCAAAATACTCTTCACATTTATCAACATTTGAAATATTCTATAATCATTAACATAAACAAACTGATACAAACTTACCAGTGATAGGCTGTGTAGATTCGACTAAAAATAACAAAAAAATTGTACACAAAATAATTTGAAATTGTTAACAGTAAGTTACAAATTTAACAACCGTCAAAGCTGTTCTGCTTTAAAATGTAATATAACACAGTTAAATATAAAACAACTTTATATAAAACAATTTAATATAAAATTTAATATAAAACAATTAATTGCGAAAGTGATATACTGAATAATATTAACATTAATAGTTAATATGAACAAAGTATTAATCAATGATATCTTAAAAAATGTTAACGAGAGTAAAAAATTTCATTCTACTGCACTTCGAGGGATAACACAATACTAATGCATTAAACAGTGTATATAAATAGAAACATAAGTTCAATAATCATTCAGAAACATTTCTAAATCATAAAATTACCAGAAGAAGGTTGTGCACATGGAACTAAAGATAAAAAAAATTTTTATAAAAATTTGCAACTGATAAGAAAGGAGTGTACATGTTTGCAAATAGTAGTTTTTAATAGTAGTTTTAAATAGTAGTTGCTGAAGATATAACTAATGATTTCAAAGTCGTAATTAAAAATAAATACTGTAATTGCCAAGATAAGCATAAACATATTGAAAAGTAAAAATTTGTAAACATACCACTTATAGCAGATGTAGAAAGAACTTTATATTTCAGTCGTCGAAAATATATGCACATATTAAAAAGTAATAATTGGTAAACTTACGATTCGTTCAAAACAAAGATGCAACTAAAATTCAAAATATGTAATAAAAAATAAATATTGCAAATAATGACTTTGAAATTAGTAATCTTTAAAATCTATTCACAGATTAAAAAGTTTTAGCAAATTCTATAATCATTAACATATACGAACTGATACAAACTTTCCAGCGATAGGCTAAGTAGATTCGACTAAAAGTAACAAAAATATTGTACACAAAATAATTTGAAAGTATCAACAGTAAGTGACAAATGTAACAATCTTCAAAGCTGTTTTGCTTAATGTGCAACAACTATACTAACAAAAATGAAAATAAGGTATAACTATTAAAATATAAAGATAATATATCTATAAGCAACAAGATAAGGAAGAGTTACAAACTTATGTAACAAACAAACAAAACAAAACAAACTTAACTTAGGAAGAGTTACAAACTTATGTAAACAATAAGCACAGACAAAGATAGTATACAATAAGTAAAAAACATTACCTTATGTTTTTTAAGTGTTTCTATATTAGGAAGATATTATAAATGTTTTTTAACATTTACTTATTGTATATTATTTTCTCTTTGTGATTATGTAAATGCTTTTTTAATGAATAAATTCAAAATTTATGTGATTTATACTTATGAAATCTTAAAAAATCTACAAAAAGCTGGGTAGGATCTAAACAAGAAATAAATATTAGACATGCTTGTATAATGATTTAAACACTAATCCACAGATAAAGGAGTATATAATCCAAATATGATAAAAGACAATAATAATGATATCTTTTGTTATATTTTAAAAACACTAAGAAGTTTTTTGTTAAGATTAAACTAATGAAGTATGAAATATTTTTATTTTTATGTGATATCTTAATAAATTGTCGACTGATACTAACAGTTAACAATTAATTCAATAGTTTAATAGACTATTATAAACCACATATAAATAAGTATATTCCATACTTCATTAGTTTAATTTTGACAAAAAACTTCTTAGTGTTTTTAAAATATTAAATTTTAGTGTTTTAAAATATCAAAACTGTTGCTATTGAATATCAACAGTTTTAATCTGAAACATTATTCTTTTTTTATATGTTACATAATTTTTTTTTTACATTAATCATATTTTTTGGATTTGAAAATAGTTATTAATACTATTATCATGAATAAAAAAATTGAACTTACTATCTTTTAGTGCATCTAAAACAGTTTTATTAAGTTTGTCCTTATTAAATTAAATCTAATAATATAAATCAAAATAATTCAAAACAAGATTTTATTTTATTCGCCCCCTTATCCGGATTTTGGCCCCACCCGGATTTCGCTTACCGAAAAAAAACAAAAAAAAAACAGAAAAACCGAAATTAGGTACCTAAAGTCCAATACCAATTAGACTAATTGCTTATAATTATTTTTTGTTGAAATTTGGCATGTTTATAGAAAATGCATAAAGCAAACTATTTTAAGAATAAAAAAAGCGGACTCTACATTTCTTTGACTACAAATCCAAGTGACAACATCAACCAAATTTTCATGCAAAATTCTCAGCAAAATACTCCATAAAAAAGTATGGTAGCGATACACAACTAAAATTTTAGCATAAAAATCGGTTCCGTAAATCGCGATTTCCACGTACCTAATATATATATATATGTATATATATATATATATATATATATATATATATATATATATATATATATATATATATATATATATATATATATATATATATATATATATATATATATATATATATATATATATATATATATATATATATATATATATAGGAGAGAGTTGCCTTAATTGGAACACTTTAGGAAAAAATATTTATTAACCCAAGATGGCTTAACTATGAAAACATTTATGAATTAAATAATATAGATATACAACCCTACTATGCTTTTATTAATGATTCGACTCTATTGATCGCACCCTTATTGGATATAAACTTTGATTTTTCAAGGCACCATTTTGTTCCAATAAAGGCAACTGGTCTCCTTGAATGGAACACATATATTCTTTAATTAGAACAGTTCTAATATTTGAATAAATTACAGCTATAAAACTTATGACTCAAAGGAAAAATTAATTGATTAGCTTTTTAATAAAAGATATTTAAAAGATATAATAACAAATAAAAATTACAACAAATATTTAATCCTTTTTTCGCAATTCATAAGTCTTTTTTTCTTGCAGCTTCTGCACTTGGGATGGTAGTGGCGATATGTGGTGTGCTGTGGTGGCGATGGTGATTTTATTTGATGAGCTCAATTTCATTTGGTCCATGGTGATTGAGTCAAGTGCTACTTTGCTTTCCTGTGGTTTTTGCAATAGTTTGGCAGTTATTGGATTTAGTGTGAGCTTTTTTTTGTAGATTTTTTAATTTGTTTGGAAGCTATTTGATTTAGTGTGTGCTTTTGATTTCTTGGTGTAATTTCTAGAGCACGTCTATATGGGGAGCTTGTAAGATCAGCCGCCTGAGTTGTTCGTGATCTTCTTTTTTTGTTTTTTACTTCAAGTGAAACCACTGGCAAAAGAGACAAAGTTGAAACTGAAACATGACATTTTAATTTTTTTTCACTTGATTTATCTGTAGATAGTTTTGTCATCCCATCTATACTTTCAGATGACTGAAGATTGTTTGAAGGACCAACATCAGTAAATGAAGAGGCTGTAAAATCAGAATCAGATATATCGCTGCCAAATTTTTTGAATGTGTAACATGACCATCAAGTATCAACAAAACTTTTGATTGTTTTAAAGGTTTAACAACTTTAATGAAATGATTGAGCTAATCTAAAAAACCTTCATTCGACATCCATCCTTTCTCTTGAGTACTAAATACAGTTCCTGGAGGTGCACCATTTGTTATTTCTGGCTTCATTCTTTTGCGTTTATATATTAACATTGGTGGAACATAAAATCCTGCTGCAGATACACAAACTACAACTGTTACTGAATTTCCTCGTTCACTACTAGTCATAATTCCAACTCGTTTTTTGCCCCTTGCACTAATAATTTTTATCTGACCATCTTGTACTGTTGATAAACTAGTTTCATCCATATTATAAAGTCTGTCTGGAGTTAACTTTTCTTCCATGTATAACTTTGAAAGCAAATTAAAAGATTGCACTCGCTCTTTATTAAAACCTTGTGCACGTGCAATTGATGTTGATTCAGGCCCACGAAGCGACAGTTGTGGGTGCCTTTGCATAAATGCATAATACCACTTTTTTCCTGCCATTCGTGTTTGTTTGTTAAAATTATGTGTGATGTTGTTAGCTTCCGCAATATCAAATGCTAGACGACGAAGATCATCAATCCTTAATCCAAAGTACCTCGATTCTAATAATAAACAGTGATCAGCTAGTTCTGTTTCAATTTCATTAGGTAAGGTGGTAAGTCGACCATGAAATTTCACATTTGCAGCAGCGACTTTGTTTTTTTCATTTATATGCCTTGACAAAGTTGCTTTTGGAATACAAAATTCATAAGCGGCTTCATTTAAGCTGATTTCTCCTTGTTTTATTGCTTCAACAGCTTTTTTCAAGTTTTCTACTTTCCATTTTCCATATTTTCGTGGTGTTTGCATCTAAAATAAAAGCAAATTACTATGAAGATACATAAGGAGAGTTTTATAATCTTATTACAGGCTTATTTTTTCATATATTTATTTGTTATTCATATATGATTAAGTTAATTATATACTCATTATATAATCATTATTTTTCATAATTTTTGTTTTGTTAATCATTAACTATATAAATCAAAATCTATATAAACTATATAAAGTTTGCAACTTTATATATTAACTTCTATATACAGTAAAAAACTTATGCTGGGTATATACTTTATGATGTCTTACAAGTTTATCCGTTAAATAGAAATGTATAACTTTTGTAAAACTTTTACATTTTATTTTTTACTAAAAGATAAAATGATTTGTTAATTAAAGTATACGATGTTTACAATCAACTTTATATCCTTAGACTATGACTAGACTTTAGACTATGAAAAAAATTTTGTGAAAAATCATTTCATACTTTAAAGCAAGACTAAATACCAATTCCAAAAAAGCAACAAATGTCTAACAATAATACTATGTCTAAAAAAGAAATTCGCTTTAAAAAATATTATACAGTCGGACTAATGAAATTTTCTGATAATTCGGACGTCAAGTAGCGTGTTATGAGATGACATCGTTTCCATTACGGCAACTTTTGAAGTTCCATTCTGGGCAACATAGGACCATGGTAATGTAGCAAAATATTTACATACAAGTAACAACTTACGATATCAGCTCTTAATATCACATAGACTTGAAACCCTTAAAATTTAAAATTTTAAAAAAATTATCATCAAACTCAATATCGTTAAGCTTCTGTAATCGTTTAAATGCAACGATAAAATTAGATCGCAAAAATTTTTTTCTTTAAGAAAAAGTAATTTTATTCACATACGTGCAGTTTTTAAGTTTAAATACTAGAAGTTTCAAAAAATAAAGAAAATTATTTTCTTTACAAGAAAAAATATTCATGAAAGTAGAATAAGTTCCAGTTTTTAAATAAAGCTAAGTGTTCCAATTAAGGAGCTGTTCCAATTTCGGCAACTCTCCCCTATATATATATATATATATATATATATATATATATATATATATATATATATATTATATATATATATATATATATATATATATATATATATATATATATATATATATATATATATATATATATATATATATATATATATATATATATATATATATATATATATATATATATATATATATATATATATATATATATATATATATGGCATGCCTTTGATCTTTATTTTATAAAATGTGAAGGGGGTAGAAGTAATAAAAGAAATCAAGTAATTTATGTGTTTTATATATTTTTAAATTATATAACTTAAATATTAATGAAACAAAGCAATATGAACTCCACGCAGGATAAATTTTGCTAGGTCCAAATGATTTAGTATAGTGAAAAAGTCCTTTTGACTTCTTGATATATGTAAAACAAATATAAGTCTAAAATAGTAAAATAAAAGTAAATATAAGTTTTAAAATAAACTATTTAGATATGAAGGGTCTCACAATTTAATTATATTTAGAGCCCTAGTTAAAGAACGAAACGGATCGGCACTGTATATTGGATCGATATTGTATGAGAATCTTTTTAATAATCACATGCAAAGACTGCTAAAAAAAACAAAAAAAAATACAAAACTATAATGTTTTTTAATATAATAATTATTGTCATATGTTATAAAGTTGTTTAATAATGCAGGGCCGTCAGAAAAAATCTTTGGACCATAAAAAGGCAGATGCTAAAAAGCATGCGGAAAAACCTTTTTTGGCGAGCCCTAGTTAAATGATCAGTCGTAAACCCAGAAATACAGAAGCTAACTAACAATATTTTGGATTTAAATTAATTGGGATATCGAAAAAAGAAGTTTGTAATTTTGATTATTTATTATTTATAAAAATACTAAAGAAATGAAAAAATAATATCAATAAAATGTTAATATAGTAAAAATAGAGAAAAAGTTTACAAAGATATTGTGTAAAATGAAAATAATATTATTTTTACAAACACACACCCAATGAATCTTTCCCAACCTCTTTTCAGGCCTGGTTGTTTGTATATTAATTTTTAGATACTATGTTAGAACTAAGATTCGGCAAGTTACTTACTGTTAACATTACGAATTGTTTACTTAGGCGGAATTTAATTCTAGTTACCATATGTAATTATCGGAAGATGTTGTGTAGCTACTTTCAGTGTATTATAAGTTACTCTTGAGTACTTTTAGTTGTTCTCAAGTGACCGCAGATACCGGTACCGGTAACTAAAAGTTATTTTTTTGGAAGTTGCTGAAATCCTCAAACGCTTAATAGAACTTCAAGAGAGTAGACAAAAAACTTAGTGCTGGATTAGGTGCTGGAGAGAGGTCGTTGGGATGGAGGGAGATACTATATTTAAATTTTTTAATTTAATATGAAAGAAAGGGGGGCAAATATTTTGTTCCGGCTCTGAAAAAACTACATTCTATTCAACAGTCATATTTGCTTTTGTTAACAAAATAAAATTAAAAAGATTTATAATGTTCAATCAAATAAAAAGATATTAGAAATGCATGTATAAGTACTATTATTCGACTAAATCGACTTTTAGTCGATTAGTAGATAATCCAAAGTCGATTAGATCCACTATTAGATTTTTCAAAATCGACTAATTTCGACTAGTAGACTTTTAGTCGGTTTAGTCAAAGTCGATAGCAACACTAGTTTAAACACTTTTTAATTTTAAATTTGCATAACGTAAGTTTAAACCTTAGATTTAGAATTTACATAAAAGTTCGTGCGCTTTTCCTAAATGATATAATTATGACGTTTAAAAGTTGTAATGTACAATTCCCTAAGGGCCTCTAACGCAAGTATAAGAAATCATTGTTGCAACGTAAACGGCTAATTACTCTCTAGTGGTTATTTAAATGAGATTTACAACGATCTTAAACAATTATGTTTATTCCTAAGCAATCTTTTTGTTATATAACTCTAAAATGTAACTAAAGTTATAATAATCTCCTTAATCGCTCGGTAACTAGGGTTCGGAAAGTTACTTACCGGTAACGTTACTACCCGGTAAGTTACCGGTAATCTACCGGTAGCTTAAATCTAGTTACCGGTCACTTCCATACGGATCAAAGCAAGTGCTTTAAAAAATTAAAATATCTATTTAAGTGGATGTTCATAAATCAAATGTTTTTATATTTTATATCTTTATTACATTTATTATAAATGTTTTACTATAAACATTTAATATAGTGTTTTAGTTTAAAGTACTTTTGATGCAAGATTGTTATATTTTTACTTAACTGAATGTTTAAAAGAATATTAAATTGCTTAAGATTTCTAGGTGCGGTAAATTGAAGTTTAGTTTACAGCACCTTAAAATGCTCAGCAATTTAACATTTTTATATACATTTAGTTTTTAAGTAAATATAACAATTTTACATAAAAGTTCAAATAAAGTATTAAGTCTTTTAGAGCTAAATAAGTTTTATATAACAATAAAAGTGTTGGTTATGTGTTTAAATAAATAAAATTATCACGTTAACGTTATTGTTGAATTAGTATTAATTCACTGAGTTGAAAAGTCACGTTTTACTGTTATTTAACATTGATTTAGATGAAAGCTAAAATATGTATTGAAAAAAATCTAAAAAGCAGGAATAATTTTACTAAAAGAGGAAAATGCATTCTCTGTGGCATTGAAGTTTATTGGTCGTCTGATAAATTACGCAGCCATAAAAGAGCTAATTGTTCTGGTATATCTGATGAAGAAAAACAGATTTTTTTTGATAAACCTGTAAGTAATAAAGTTGGTATAAGTAAACAACTTAGTGGTGCTAATTTGATAAGTCAACAAAGTGGAAGATCTGATATTCCAAAAGAATTTATTAAAAATGCTACCATAATAAATTGGATGGACACTTTAAGCAAATCTGAGCAATTGCAATATGATGAATTATTGTCAAATTTTGTTTTTCAAACTGGAATTCCATTTAATGTTATAAACTCTTCAGCTTTTAAAAGCTTTATAGGTGCTTTGAGACCGGTTTATTAAAACCATATGTCATCAGAAAAAGTTATTAGAACTACTCTTTTGAGAAATCAGTATGAAAAGTATTACAATATTGGCTTAAAAATGATAAGCGAAAGTCCTTATTTTTCAATTACAAGTGATGTCAAATATACAAAATGATCACCTTGTAAACTATGTTATCATAATTCCTGGAAAACAACCTTTTTTTTTTAAATCTATAAACACTAGTGGTGTTTCTCAAACAGGAAAAAACTATTGCTGAAGGTGTTTTAAAGTTTGTAGAAGAATCAGGAAGTGATAAACGTTTTTCAATTATAACTGATAACACAAGTTCAATGAGAAGTGCATGGAATATTATTGAATGAAAGTTTCCTAAAATTTTTGCTACTGGATGTGCTGCTCACGTTATTAATCTACTCATAAAAGATATAATTTCTTTAGATTATTTTAAAGAAACAATGACATCTGCTTTACAAGTTGTCTTATTTATCAAAAGAATACAATTGCTTTCATATAGGTTTAATGAATTAAAAAAACAGTATAGAATTCAAAATACCTTAGTGATTCCTGTTGACACTCGTTGGTATACTCATTATAATTGTTTATCAAAATTAATGAATGCTAAATTTATGTTTGAACTCTTAATTAAGGATCACATTGTGTCAAATATTAAAGAATCAGAGAAAAAAAAATCATTTATAAAAATTGTTTCTGATTGTGAGTTTTGGAAAAAAGTCAAAAGCCTATCAACCATACTTGAATTTCCAAAATTTGAAAGTGATAATTATGATTTAGCAAACATTTACAATGATTTTAAAAGACTCTTCTGTCATTTTGAAAAACATGATTTAGATTCAGGAATAATTGTCAAGTTGTTATATGAAAGGTGGGCCTTTCTCCATACAGAATCTATGAGATTTGCTTTTGTTTTATCACCAATATATGCTAGTGATGACATGATTGGTTCACATAAATTAGACACTTTGAAACAATTAAAAAAATATTTTACAATATTTTATGATTCAGAAGACGAAATCAGTTTAGCTATTTTTGAGTTGAATAAATATTTAACACAGTTTATTTTTATGTCAGACAGTATCAAAGAAGAAATTTTTAAAATGTCAAATTTTCAATACTGGGCAATTGTTGGAAAAAGCAAATTTCCATATTTATCTAAAATTGCAATCAGGCTATTCACAGTTCTGACATCTTCTGCTTCTAGTGAAAGAGTTTGGAGCACATATAATTTCATTCATGAAAAGAGAAGAAACAGACTATTAAATGAAAATGTGGAAAAGTTATCTTTTCTTTATATTAACTCATCTTTATTAGACAAGGAAGATAAACAAAATTACTTATGCGATGAAAGCTATATTGAAGAAGATGAAGAAGAAATGACTTTAATAAGCTCTTTTTACGATTTGAGCTAGTTTTTAAAAGAATTATGTCCAAAGGAAAATATAAAAACGAGGTTTAAAGTGCTGCTACCTGGCGGACAACACTAAAACTAACGCTCAGTGAGTTATACAATACTATACAACAGCGCTTAACACACAAAATACAACTACAGAGCAGGGTGTCGGGGTTTGCCTCGTGTGTCGGTATTTCCCCGGTTTACCCTATATATATATATATACATATATATATATAGATAGATAGATAGATAGATAGATAGATAGGTAAATAGATAGATATCTAGCGAGGGACTAATTTTTGACATTTTCTCCTTTTTTGTTACTGAAAATGTTTTTAAATATTTGTATGCAACGACAAATGAAATCTGCGCAATGTTATTGGTAATATAAATTCTTCTCACAGTTTTATCAATAATAGTTGTAAGTTTTTTTTAACTTACTTTTTTAAATTTTAAAAAAGTTACCCAATTATTTAAGTTACCCTAAAGTTACCGCAATTAACGGTAACTAGAAGAAACTGTTTCGGAAGTTACCTAAATCGTCGAACGCTATCGGTAACATAAGTGAAGTAACATGTGTTACACATTTACTAATAACATAAGATCCTAATTTATTAATATTTGTTGTATGCGTACGAGTAAAAAACTATTATTTGTATTAACATGTCAAAAACAAATAAATTCGTTATTAAGAATAGAATAAGAAAACAAAGCTTAGTTTGGACTTATTTCGAATTAAAAAAAAAAAAAAATGCAGCATATGTTATAAGACTCTACCTTACAACTGTTCGACCAGTTCAATGCAATCCCATTTATCAATTGATCATTGCATTAATTCAAAAATATCTGAAAAAATCAACAATTTTACTCAACGATGACAATATATTCGATATTAAGAGCGGTAAAGAAAATAGTTTTAAAGAGACTGGTCATAAAAAATTAAACAAGTTATTGATAAACTTTATTGTTTGTACTGATCAGCCGATTTCGATAGTACGTCATCCAGATTTTGTAAATTTAGTTAGCGAGAAACAAAAGGTACAAAATGCCATGCATAAACACGGTGGGCAAAAAATAATTAGCATCAATTACGGACAATCTAAGATCAATTTTAATGCTAAAATTAAAGGGATGTCATTTCATTACAATTGTTTTTACTCAATTCATTGAGTAAAAACAGCTACCTCGGTGTGACTTGTCATTTTATTGACAAAAATATGATTCTGGTTGACCGAAACTTGGATCTTAGGTTTATGTCTGAAGTGAAAACAGCTGAATGTTTATTTAATACGTTAAACGAAATCTTCATTGAATGGTCAATCAGTAATAAGATTTTTGCACTAGTTACTGACTCAGGTGCAAACGTTTTCTCTGCAGTAAATAAATTTGATGATAATGTTCTTAAGATTCCATGTGCTGGTCATCGTTTGAATCTTGTGCTTAACGATCTTCTAAACACGAGAGATATAAAAGTAAAAAAATTAAAAAATGGTTTAAAGCGTTACAAAGTAAAGGATTACGACGGTAATGGAAAATTAATTAATAAAGAAATTACAGAAAGTGAAGTTAAAGAAATTGAAAAAATGAACGAAGGCATATTGGAAATTGCCAAGGTAATTTCATCCTGTAGGCACATTGTTGGTTCATTTAAGCATTTGGAGATGTTACAAAAAAGGTTAAGAGAAGTTCAAGAAGTACTTCGATATGAAACTAAAATTAAATTAGTACAAGATATACCTATTCGCTGGAATAGCCAATTGGATATGATTGAATCTATATTAACAAATAAAACTGCGTTGGATATGATAAGCATTGAATACCAAAATATAAAAGACTATCTTCCCACTGCTAATGAATTTAAGGTGCTGGAGGATTTATGTGATTTGTTACACCCAATTAAAGAGCTAACAAAACTTTTTAGCGGAAAGAAATATGTTACAGTAACATTTCTGTTTCCAACATTGTATTCTCTACTAAATGGAATACTTGAATCGCAACCCATTTTTACAGAACTAGCTAAGACTTTTCAAAAGGAATTATTAAGGTTTCTAAAAGGGCGTTTTAAATACATTTTTGCTAATGATTTTTTCTTAGCAGCTACTTTTCTTAATTTCAAATTTCGTAAATTTGAGTTTATCAAAAATGATATCGATAGATATGAATGAATTACAAAGGCAAAAATGTTTATAAAAACATTTTATGAAATGCATCTAAAAGAACCCGAAGAAATCGATATAACAATTGAAAAAAATTGTTTAAATAACACTTTAAACTCATCAAACAGCTCAACTGACAATACCATAAAAACATTTCAGCAATCGTCAACGCCATCGTATGCAAATACTACTACTTTCATTAACAATAAAAGACGAAAGCCAATCAACTTAATTGAACTTGTAACAGATAAAGCATGTTGTCATTTAATTGAAAACAATGATAAACTTGAAAAACAAATCAACAATTACAGTCTACAATACTTTCAGAGCTACGAAAATAGTGCCATCGAATTTTTCCAAGCTAATCAAAAATTGTTCCCGGTTTTGACACAAATTGCACGGGTAATATTTTTAGTTCCAGCGACATCGGTGTCATTAGAATGCTTATTTAGTTCAACAGGTTTAATAGGTATGGAGCTACGGAACCGGCTGGCACCGAGCTTATTGAAGCAGTTAGTTTTTATTAAAGAAAACAAATAATGAAAAACATTTCTTTATCAAATAATGTTAAAAGAGTTCGTATTGAACTGAAATTTGTTTTCACTTTTAATTCTTAGTAAATTAAAACACTTGTCTTTTTTGTTTATCTGATGAGCTTTCCAACAAACAGCTTAATTAATGACAAGCTGTTTTCTTTCCAGTCTTTATTTTCTTTTCCTGTCTGGAAAAACCACCGGTATTCAATCATTGAGCTGCCACCAGGGCAGGCGCTAGTATGTGTTACGTGGTGGGATGAAATTAAAATTTTTGCTAAGTAAAAAATAAGGTCCTTGTTTTTTGAAATTCGACGACTGACTGGTCTTAAAGGTCTACATTTGCCGGCTTATTTAAAAGGGTAAACTTTTCCGACTAAATGCACAAAAAAATGCATTGAGGAGGGAAGGGGTGTGAATAATTTTAAATTTAAGTAATCTTTCCACGTCACTGAATGGTTTAGAATTTGTAACTAAAGAGACTAATTTCATAGCTTGCAACAGTAGCATTTACTGTTAAGATAGTGCCTCTTTTTAACAAATCTTGTTGCCCAACAAACTAATTATAAATTTGTTTTTTGTTTTTTTTTCCTAATTCGTCAAGAAACTGGTTAAGTTTTTTAGATGCTTTGAATCATGGTGCCTCCTTAAATTATATTTTTTGCACACTATAACAGATTCATTACATACTAAACATACTGGGACCAAATTAAATTTACCAAAATAGTATTATTTTGCCATATATACACATATCTCTAAATACAACATATATTTATATATATATATATATATATATATATATAATATATATATATATATATATATATATATATATATATATATATATATATATATATAATAAAAGGTCTACCTGCTGAAACACCCCGTGGTAAATTATTTAGGCGCCCGGTTATTTTGATATTATTATGCAAACAAAATATGTATTAAAATTATATTTTGGAATAAATTTAACTTTCCAAATTTCTATTTATTTTCTTCCTGAAATTAATTAAACTTTTCGAAATCTAAATTTATTTTCAAAATTAATTTAGGTTATCAAATGTTGTTTGGTTTTTTTCGAAATTAATTGCGCATTTCGAAATTATTATTTTTCTTTCGAAATTAATTTCACTTTTCGAAATCCACTTTTTTTTTTTCGAAGTTAATTTCACATTTCGTAATTCTGTTTTTTCTTTCGAAATTAATTTCACTTTTCGAAGTCCAATATTTTATTTCGGAATTAATTATACATTTCGAAATTCCTTTTTTATTTCCGAAATTAGTTTGGCTAGTAGAAAAAAAAGAAGTATTTCGGTACCGTTTTAATCGAAAATTTTCGAAATTTGCAATTTCGATAATGATTTTTCCCTATTAATTTTAAAATTTTGAATACAAATAAAAATTTTAAACAAATGAAATAATGCACTATGGTCGGAAACATCACTTTTCTTGGCCAAAACTATTAAAACTTAAAATAACGGAATTTTTAACTGGAATTTGAATTTGCAGTATATTTTAAGTGTTTTTGTATAAAATAATTAATTTTTTTTAAAAAAAATTATCAAAATTTAGAATTAAAATTAAAAAAAAATTTTTTTACATAAAATTATTTTTTCTTTTCTTTCTGAGTTTTTATTTTTTTTAGTTCTAAATTAGAAAATATACGATACTTTCGAGTAAATATGTTGTTTCTGGAAATTGAAAATATGATTTACACACATATTTACGAAAATATTAAAATTTTATTAAACTCTTTAATTTAATACAATTCATTATCCAAAAATGTATTTTTCTCTTCAAGTTGTTCTGGATAATCGTCCTCGTCGTCATCCATATTTTCTAAATTCTCAGTTGCACATGTTTCACTGATATCCTCGCAATACAATAATTCCTTTACTGCTGGTGGCAGTGTTAAACGCTTCCTTTGGTGCACACGTGTATTTAAGCGAAGAGATGAAATTAATGGATCCGATGTATCAAGAGCTCTATGAAATACATCGAAAAGATTATCAATAGGCTAGTCTTACGTGCATGGTGCAGTCTGTCGCTTTTATATATTTTGTTTCGTGACTCAACTGCATCCTCTCCGAAGTAACCAACAGGAAGTGCTGTAATCTGCATTAATTGCATTGAGTGAACTATAACTTTATGTACTGTGGGAGTCATTGGCAACCAGCGGTACTTGCTTTGATATAATTGACCAGTTTGAAAGCAATATTCTTTAAATTTATCCAAATTTAGGGAAAGTTGACAAGATAAACATATTAATATTATTCTCATTCGAAATATTAATTCGGTGCCTACTCCTAAAACTTTCGAAAATTTATCATATTCCGTAAATGCTCTACGCGACGTTTTGCCGTCATTTGTGGAACCACAACCACCTGCTTTCGGAACACCAACACGAAGACCTAGTTCTTTCCAAAACTCATTCTGAATATACTCTTTTCTTTTCTTAATTGCATCTTTATCTTCATCCGATCTTATTTGCCATTTTTTTACTTCCATCTTGTATCCTAAATGTAGTAGGAACTCAAAAAATCTAATCCAGCAGTGCAGTGGACTAATTCCGTACTTTAGTTTTCCATCGATAGGTTGAAATTTTACGCTGTTACAATCTGTGCCTTTAAGAAAGTCAGTTTGTATGCATGGCGTATTGGACATTTTTGATTTGATTTTGTATCGGTTAAAACATTCAAAACTTTTCCATCTATAACAGTTAAAAACATTCTGAACGTTATTTCGATTATCCTACCAGTTTCGATTTCAACACGTATGTTTTCAAGCTCTTGAATTTGTTTATTTAAGTCAGCAGCTTCTCTTATTATCACTTCCTTCGTTTCACTCGTGTACTCTAATTTTAAAGGCTGACAAAATCTTGTGGACTGCGGAAAACAATTATTCCAAATCGGGGCTCCCGCGCTACTCAAGAGTCTCAAGGGAATCACTGTTGTGGCCAAAAGACATGAATCAGCATTTCGTGATGTACTTTGATCAAGGAAAGATTGCTTATATTGAGATTGACCAGAGCTGCTGTCAAAACCGTAGCTAAATATCATTTCCGTTGATATGAAGTTACCCGTAATTGTCGCAAATACTTCCTTTTGCATCTTTATAATTCTTTTAGCCGTATGCATTAAAAGCATTTGTAAAGAAACCTTTGCACATTTGTCGTCTTAGTACACCATCGGGTCTGCACTTTTTATTGCTAATATATTATCATAGGGTGGATAAATATTAGCGTTACGTTGCTTGCTTTCAGTCCGGATGGAACAGTAATGGCTCTTCGAAAAAAAATTTTCGAGAAGAAATGCTAACGCTTCCTCATCAGATATTACAATAGGTGCATTTACATCATCGACATATAGCTTCCTAACCTTGGATGGTCTTGATGGATTTTCGATGCTTTCTTTTAAAACAACTGCAAAAACTACTTGTCCTTGTTTTCGAGCCGAAATTGATGCTGCTTGAACTAACAGATTTGTTTCGTTGTGTTCTGACATCGAGAGGTTTGCTGCTTGTCTCCTCTTACTTCGTTCAGATTTCTCAGAGTACTTAAGTTGCGTCCAGTTAGTGATACAATTTTTTCATCTGGGTATAGTTCTACTGTGCATTGAGTCTCTGTAAAAGCAATTTCTAAATTTATTTACCTGATTATTACAGTTTCTGATCAAAGCCAGCCAGAATATTTAATTTGAAAATCATCAAATCTTCTACGACACTTTTCCCACTTTGCAGACAAATTATTATTAAGCATGCGTGCTTTTTCTGTTAAATTTTTAAAGCATTCATCTGAAATTTCATCGGCTCCCCATTTTTGTATAAAGTAATTTATTAGTGCGTCCTTATTTTTTCCTTTCTTCTGCTGGGTCAACCAAATATCAAAAACTGCTGAATTCTGTAAACAAATAACGACTGAAAAAAAAAGAATTTACTCAAAAACCGCAAATCGAGGTAAACATTTTCAAAAACTAAACACTTCAAAGTAATTTTGGTTTTTAATCTTATGCTTAACACTCCTTAACAAAATGTGTTGAGCTTACTCAAACTTAAAAAATAGACTCCAAAATGTTCAAGACTTTTGGAAAAAGTTATTTTATTTTTTAAAGTATTCAATTTTTGAGTATTATATTTTACAAAATTAATAAACTTACCATCACCTTTGTTTTCCATTTAAACTTTTATTTAACATGCTTTGTTTTCAGCTTTAACAAGCAATTGAAGTAAGCACTATAAAACACCGAACGCAATTCTGTTTACAAATGAAGCAAACAAATTCAACTTCGATGACTCACCGAATAACGATGAATTGCATATTACAACAACAAAATTAATTTTTAGTTGCTTTGGAGTGTTGACTAGTAGATTTAAAAAACAAAAACATATTTCGTGAGTGTAAACATTTTGACTTTTGGCCAAGAAAAGTGATGTTTCCGACCATAGTGTAATGGTATGTTAAATGCAGCAACTATAAAGTAAAACTCAGAAACTTTGTTATTTAAATTTAATGAAACTTGAACACAACTTAAAATTTGTAATTTAAGTAAACATTAAAGTTTTTCTTGTAGGTATTTTGTTTTTTTCTGAAAATGCTTAACATTTTACAGACTCTGTGTTCATTTGGATATCTTTGAATTATTTAGTCTTTTCTTCTTTTGCAACTTTAGCATCCATAAAAAATGATGCTTTATTTTTCTATTGCATATACAAAACTGTTTCGACTGTTTAGCCTCACCCTCATGAGCGCTGCCAAGATTTTTTGATGTTTAAGATATGACACTTCCAGGGATTGCGCAAACTCTGAACTCAAGTATGTTTATGTCAAGAGAATGTTTTGTAAAAAATTGCGGTAATGGAAACAAAAATACCCCTCAACGTTACACCCCCCCCCCCAGACTATTATTATTTTACCCAAACGTGAGTTTGGGTAAAATAATAATAGTCTGATAAAATGTAAAACTTTTTGAAGCGAGTCTGGGCTGTTTTCAAACTCTTAAAAACGAACTCTTGAGACACAGACCTCTTTGCAAAGATTTGGGTTTTATTAACCCAAATATTCATATCAGACATTTTTAAGGAAATAAAAAAAATTTAATCATTCATTCTTTATTTTTATTTTACAAATTTTAATTTGAATAAAGAATATAGCAAGTTAACCGAGTAAAAAGTTATGAAATAACGCCTATAAATTTTTCAAAAGTTACATTATACGAAATATACAATTTTATATTTATAGTTCTTTAATACGGTAAACCATGAAATTAAAAATCTAATAGCAAATCTGTCAATAATCTATAAAAACTAAACAGCTAAAGCTAAATAGAAATACTTTTTTAAATTAAAACAAAGTTTGTTGAGATCTCATTTAGAAATAAATTCATACCCAAACATTTTGTTATGAAAAATCGTTGAGAAATATCTCTTCAAACGTTATAATTACAAATGATTTTTGAAATATTTATAAAAAAAATATTGGTTGACAAAAGCCACCCAGTTCGAATTTTCAAGACGTTTTCAATCGGTGCCGTCCTCATCATTTTGTTCATCGTCATCTTTACGGCGACGTCCTGTAGAACGGGTGCTAGGCGTAGTGGCAGTCCTAGGCATAAATAAATATCTTATAAGCAATTATTAACTTTTAAAAACGTGTGCGTGTATATATATATATATATATATATATATATATATATATATATATATATATATATATATATACTTAGTTTTTGCCAAAAGTACTTTTTTTGCCAAAAGTATTTTTCCCTTAATAACGTTTTTGATTAATCAAAAAGGTTTAACTTACTTCATTCTTGATTTTAACTGTGTAAGCTCTCTTTGTGCTGATTCAAGCGCTTCGGTATTTTCATCAAGATCTCTTTGCATCTTTCTCTTGGTTCCGTTTAGTCTACTAACTTCTTCCTCGGATTCATCCAATTGTCGTTTTATGCTTTTTACCCTGTTATTAGCTTTCTCAACCTTTAATATAAAATAAAGAAGCGTAAAAGTAAACAATAACATATTTTAAATCACAAAACATATACGCAACACAACTATTGAGTACATAGGATTTACACAACATACTTGTTGTTTGTACGATTCAGTGTGACCACGCTCCTCATCAACAAGCACTTGAAGTTCTTTAGCTCGCTTTTCAGTTCTTCTAAGTAATTTTGTAATATTCTGTTTTTCTTTGGCTTCTTGATCAAGTTGGGCTTCCAGATTACTGATTTTGGCTTCAAGAGTTGCTACTGTGTTCTTGGTACGGGAGCGTAAACTTGATTCTAAATCAGCAAGTTTATTTTGCAATTCTTTGTTGGCGCGTTCTAATGTCATACGAGAGTTGTCAAGGGATTGCAAAGCGGCTCGTTCTTCAGCTAATTCAGCAGACATTTGGTCTATTTGTAGATTTCCTCGTGAAACCTATATATAAATATACATACATACATACATATATGTATATATATATATATATATTTAAACAACTTTAAAAAGTATTCTACACAATAGAGTGCTCAATGTTCTTAAAAGAACAGAGCAATTATATTAGTTAACTAATATATGTATATATATATATTTATATATATATATATATATATGTATGTATATATATATATGTATGTATATATATATATGTATATATATATATATATATATATATATATATATATATATATATATATATATATATATATATATGTATGTATATATATATATATATATATGTGTATATATATATATATGTATGTATATATATATATATATATATATATATATATATATATATATATATATATATATATATATATATATATATATATATATATATATATATATATATACATACATATATATATATACATATATAGATATAGTGCTCGTAGTGAGGCGGGATACGGCAGGATGCCACCTTGTCACCTTTATATAAAGTATAAACTATCCTGTCACCTTTTTATAAATCTCTTTATGTAACAATAATTAGGTGGGATGGTATTTTTAAGTTACTGAATACCATTTCGTTACTTTTTTCCCCTCCACTTCGAGCACTGCATATATATATACTTAGAGTTTCAGCAATTTCACACACCTTATCTTGCATAAGCTCGGTCTGAGTTCGCTCTTCTTCTAATTCTTCTTCAAGGGCAGCAATTTGAGCTTCCCATCGTTTGCGTTCTTCAGCAACAGCTGTCTTTGCAGAAGTGTTGTTATTTAACTCTTCAAGAAGTTCATCGCGTTCTGCTTCAATAGTACGACGAGCACGTTCAGCTGTGCTGAGATCTTCTTGCATTTGTACGAAATCTGACTCTAATCCCTTCAATTTCTTTTCATTATCTTTAACCTTTAAAAAATAATTTTGTTGATGTTTGTTTAACAAGCATCTTGAAAAGTTTAAAAATAATTTTTTTAACATTAAAACTTTGAGATTTTATATACCTGAGCAGACAACTCTTCACGTGCAGCCTTTGCTTCATCTAAATCACGTTGAACATCTTTGAGATGGACTTGATATTTCTTGAGCTGCTTTTGACTATCTTCTTTAAGCCTGTTAGCTTGGTCTAACTGAGCTGTAAGTTCTTTTACATCACTCTCTAACTTTCGTTTAGATGCACCAGCAGATTTGCTTACTTTGCGTTCCTCTTCAAGTTCAAGTTCCATTTCACGTAACTATATATTGAAAATTGATATTTAAAATAAATTTTCTTTACTTTTTTCTTTATAAGGAAAAAAATTGCAAAACTTCTAAAAAACTAATACCTAATTACTTAACTAGAAAACTTAATAAAAAGTTTCGAATGATATAAAAGACTTCACAAGATGACAATGCATCATTAAAGTTTGTTTCTATATAAAAGTATATTTAAATAACCTGTTTGATAAGTCCTTTTCTTCCTTCTTCAATAGAATCTTCTTTTGCTGCAAGTTCTCTTTCAAACTGAGCTTTTTGTGCTTGCATATTTACTTCTAATCTTAGCTTGGCATCTTCAGTGGCCTGCAGCTCATCTTCAAGTTCTTCAACTTGAGTTTTCTGCTCGGCAAGTTGCTGTTCAAGAAGTCGTTTAGCTTTATCAAGTTCATGCAGATTCTTACCAGCACCATCTTTAGAATCAATAAGCTCTTGGAGTTCTGCCAT
This sequence comes from Hydra vulgaris, assembly GCF_038396675.1. Classification (NCBI taxonomy): domain Eukaryota; kingdom Metazoa; phylum Cnidaria; class Hydrozoa; order Anthoathecata; family Hydridae; genus Hydra; species Hydra vulgaris. The sequence goes on from NC_088927.1 coordinate 6,685,175, forward strand.
AAGACTTTTACGTACACGCTCAGACTAAAAAAATACTAGATATAAATACAAACGTTCTTTAATTATATTTTGATTAAAAATCTTTGATATAGATTTTAACCTCTACTAATTTGTCCTCTAATTCTTCGTTTGCACTTTGTAATGAAAGAATTTTTGTTTCATTTGCACGAGCAACTTTTTCTACATTATCTCGCTCACTTGCAAGAGCTTGGGATCTAGATTTTTCTTCAGATAAAAGTTGATCAAATTTCTTTTGTTTTGCAGCCATTTGGGATGCATTATTTCTTTCTCTTTCCATGAGCACAGTAACATCATCCAAATCTCCTTGTAACTTCTTACGAGCTTTGTCAAGTTTAGAAATTTCAGACTGAAACCTCTCATTGTCAGAGCGAAGTTCTTCGTTTTCTCGTTTTTGTTTTTGACGAGCTGACTCAGCTTCTTCAAGAAGTGTAACTTTTAATTCGATTTCTTTTTTGCAACTATCAAGCTAAAGAGATTTACACTAAATTAAAACTTTTTTAAAAAAAATTGTCTTGTTTTATAAATTGTTTAAAAATAAAAAATGTATATTTTAATAACTTATTATTAAAACCTGTAATTGAACTTGTGTGAGAGTTTTTTGAACGGCTTTTTTCTCATCTTCTTCTTCTTCAAGTTGTTCTTGAAGACGATTGGCTTCATCTTCAGCCTCGCGAACTTTTGTTTGAAGAGCGAGTTTCTGGCGTGTTTCTTCGTGTAAAGCATCTTGAAGGTCTGACAGAGAAGTCTCTGCAGCTTGTTTAGCTCGCTATTGAAAAATTTTTTTTTTTTTAAAAGTGTTTAAATTTGTTATTTGTTATTATATACATATTGTTTTGAATTGTTAAATATTTATTGTTAAAATGTCAATCTGAAACATACAATAATGACTGATTATAAAAAAAATAATAAGGTTTATAAAAAGATTAGTCTATGTCAATAATTGTTGTGAAAGAGCTATCAAACTGGATTTTATTGATTCAAAAATATTGGGGAAAAATTGCAAGATATTTAACTTGTTTTGAAGAAATGCAAACTTAATTTTCCATTCTATATAAATGGTTAAAAGAACCACTTAATAAGTTGTAAAAAATTTAAATTTTATATAGGCAATATAGAACAAACCTTTTTATGTACAATAAAATGTGTTTAAAAATCTTTAACAAACTGTTTTTGTCGAATTTTTGAAGTCTTAATTTTAAAAACGTGTTAATGCACTTTTTTAAATTTTACAAGTAATTAGATAAGAATTAAAATTAAGAATTCGAAGCATTTTAAAAAACCAATTCATATTTCAAAATGTGAGAAATATTAAGAAATTTGCAAGTAAACCTAGTTTAGACAAAAATTAAGAATAATTCTGGTGACCCTTGAAAATCAAGTTATTTAAGGAAAAACACTCATTAATATATCCAAGATTTTCTTTTTTTACTTCCTGACCTCTTTTTCATGACTCTAATTAGTAATCATGTTTACTCTCCATGGAAACAAACAAACAAAAAAAATGCAAGCAATTATTATGATGCTAAAATATAAAATTATAAGATATTATAATTTTATAAGTAAATAGCAAAATAAAAAATCTTACTTCGAGATTGGCTGCTTTTGATTCCACTTCATCAATTTGTTGATTTAATGAATCACATTCTTTAGTTAACTTAGCACATTGTCCATCAAGTTTTGAAATCATTTCCTCTTGTCCCATGCGAATTGCATTTGCTTCACTTAACTGAGCTTCAAAATTTTTGGCTTTTCTATCGCTCTCCTGCTTCAACAAAGAAACACGCTGCAAATCAGCAGCAATTTCAGCATTCTCATTCTCTAATGCCGTTTTATTTTTTTCTAAAGCAACCATTTAAAAATTATAAGCAAATATAAAAATATATCCATTTATAAATATATCCAAATATATCTATTACAAAAATTTCTTTTAATTTATAAAAAAAAAGATCTATTCATTATATAAAAATATATTTGTTCAACTCGCTAAAAGATTTTTTGAATTTGTAAATTATTAGCCCCTTGCCCTCTAAAGAAAGAAAGAAAGAAGGAAAGAAAGAAAAAAACAGGGCAAAAAAATTGGCAAAAGTTGTGGTAAAAAATCAATAAAACATGTCAATTACCCAGTGCATTCTTTCCCTTTTTAAATTGATCTAACTGATCTTGAAGTTCATTCACAAGTTGGTTGTGTTTTCCTCGCAATGAGTCCATTTGTTTTTCATGTTCTCTAGCCTCTATTTCAACTTGCTTTTTTAATTCATTAAAATCTTCTTCACGTTTACGCTGAAGCTCTTTCTGCACTGTAGTTGCATCTGTGTTGACTTCTAATTCTTCACGCAATTCATTAAGATCCTAATAAAATCTTTTTAGTTAAAAAACTCAACAAAAAAAAATGTTTTATAATTATAATTTATTACAAAATTTTAGCTTTTAAATTTAAAATATTAAAAAATCACCTTCTCTAGTTCTCGTTTAGCTTTTTCAACTTTTTCACGAGCTGCTTTTTCTTGTTCATAATCATCTTTAACTTCTTCTAGATGGGCTTCAACATCCCGTTTTGCTTTTTCAACATTAACTCTTTTTGACATTTCCTCATCTCCTCTCTTGATAGCTGCAGCCAGTTCATTATCACGACGAGCAAGATCATCTTCTAACTCAGCAATACGTTGTTGTGCTTCTGCCAATTGATTTCGCAAATCACTAATTTCTTGCTGAAGTTTTCTAATTTCTTTTTGGTAATCAACAGCAGTTTTTTCACTTTTTGCAACACGTTCTTCTAATTCTGATATTAAAGTTTCTTGTTTAACTTTTAATTTGATTAAACCTTTTGATTTATCTTCTTCTGCAGACAACTTTGTGCTTAGCTCATCCATTCTCTCTTCAAGTTGTTTTTTATCTTGTGATAGTTTGGCATTAGAGTCTTCAACTAGTCTTAAATCATCTTCTAGTGCTTTTAGTTTAGCTTCAACTTGAACCTTTTCGAGTTGCAACTTTTGTCTTTGAGCTTCTTCCTCCTCAAGACTAAATAGTTTTTTGAAAACAAAATATTTACTTCCATATTTATTATAAATTAAATATTGACCATAACTAAAAAAGTAATTAAAAGATAAGTAGAAATTGTGTCATGTTTAAATATACTTTTTTTCTTTTAAAAGCAATAAAATACTTTTTAGAGAAATTTATTGTTTATAGCTGAACTATAAAAGTGAAAGCATTTATTTTTCAAGGATATATAAATAAAAAAAAGCATAAATAAAACAAGGTTTTTTGAATATAATATTTAAATAAGCTTCAAGAAGAAGTTTAAAAGGATGTGCTAAAATCAAATTTGTCTCCTTACATGCGAAAAAAAGAAAAAAAGAAAAAAGAAATGCTAGAAATATACCTTTCTTCTAATTCTTGAATTCCTTGTTGTAACTTCTTTTTTTCCTCAGCAGTCTTGGCTGATCTCTCTTCCTCCTCAGCTAACTTGATTTCAAAATCATTCAATAACTCCTCTAATTCAATCTTTCGTTGCTGGAGACGACTAACATTCTCTTCTGCTTCTTGACACAGCTCTATTTCAGCTTGAAGTTGCTCAGCTAACAGTTTATTTTCGTCAGTAAGCTTGTCATGACTCTTTTTGAGGTCATTGTGTGCACTTTCAACTTTTTCGTATTTATCAAGAACCTAAATAAGTAACAACAAAGCGATAACAATAAATAAAATTTCATATATATATATATATATATATATATATATATATATATATATATATATATATATATATATATATATATATATATATATATATATATACATATATATATACATACACACACACACACATATATATATACATGTAAAACTTGTTAAATATAAATTGAAAACTGAATATAAAATCTAGGCAAAGTGTCAATTATGGAAGTATTTGGTTTGATGTTAAAATGTGTTTTATGTGGCAAACACTACACAGTAAAAACTGGGCTAAGTGATATTTGTGGAAGTAGATCTAATAATAGGTATTAGATCTCCACAGTGAATATCACTTGGCCATTTTAAAACCAAACTGAAAATTTTTATTTTTGGCATTCAGCCCAAATTTTATATTCAGTCTTTAATCATTCTTTTATCTTAAATGTTACATATACATATGTTAAATAGTTACATAAATGTATTTTAAGTATAAAAATATTTACAATACTTTTAACTTTTATAAACATTAAAAACATTATTTAGGTTATAAAAAAGAAAAAAATCATTTTTAACGAAAGCAATAAAAATTATACTTTTTTATACTCCTCTTCTTTGGCGCGAAGCTCTTCATCATGTCTTGTAACATTCAACAAAGGTTTTACTTTTGTGAACAAGCGCCACCATTGCCAATTTCTTAATTTCATCCAGCTGCGACCATTTCGTTGAATAACTCTAATAGCTGATAACTGCTGAATGCGCCTCTTATAATTTTTACGAGCAATATTACCTCTGCAAAAAGCTTGGAATTGAATTACTATTTCAGTAAGTTTAATATCACGTTCTTCTTCAAGATGGGCTAACACACCAGCACGGAAAAATATTTTTGATTGACCGATTCTGAACAAATTTGGATCCATTTCCAAAGCCTCAATCTGTTATAAAATTTTTATTAGGTAACTTAATAAATTTTATAATATAATATGTGAGTATATATATATATATATATATATATATATTATATATATATTATATATATATACACACATTATATAGGACGCTGTATGTGTGTGTATACACACACACACATACAGCGTGGAAAATAACATCAGGTTAATGACTAAAATTGCTATTTTGACCTTCCAAAATGAATTCTTCATGTCTGACCGGTTGAAAAAAAAAAATCAGGCTATTGAAAAACCAGGTTTTACAAACAATCATGATGCAATTTGGAAAGAGCATATACTAAAATTTCACAAAATCATTTAAATTTTAAATAAATATTAAATATAGTTTATTAAATATTAAATTATTGTTTACAACATGCTACTTTAACTTACTTTGTTGACAAATTTATGATGTAAATTATATAATTTTTTTTCTTTACTTATCTAAATTACATTTTGCAGGCGTTGAAAAACCCTTTTCATGAATGATTAAAGTTCTTATTTTATTATTGTTTTAAAACAATAAAAATATTAAATATTTAATTTTTATAATAATATGAAAATATATAATAATTGCTGCATTCAACTGAGAGCATTTTTCTCTTTTTAAAATTTTTGATTCACTAGGATTTTCTTAAAATCTTCTTATTTATTTTCTTGTAAGTTTTTGCTGCAAATAGCAATAAATGATTGAATGATTTATAGTTAAATTTAAACTTTTCAATGATAGGATTCTTAAAAATATATATATGTTTAGTAAAATCTAGTTTAATGTAACACTAATAATTTTTCTAGTAGTGTTTCATAATAGAGTGTTAATAAAATTATCAATAACTAATTGTAATTGTTTTTAAAATGAGCAGAGATAAAAAAATATTTTATATCTCTGCTCATTAAAATCAGAGATATAAAATTACTATTTAAAATTTTTGTATGTAACTAAGAACATTTTCTCTACCAATTTTTTTTTTTTTTAATAATTTAATCTTATTTCTTTTTTTGTTCATTTTGTCTCACTGGTGAGAAGCCATGCAATTGATGTATTATTTTTAAATAAATTTGAAATTATCAATTGCGCATTTACACATGTTTTCTCCTTTCTAATATTGATTGTAATAGAGTCATCAAACGTCAACCCATCCTGGACAAACAATGCTTTCATTTTCGATTGCATTCATAAAGCAACTTGTTATAGTATTAAGTATTCAGTTTAAATTTTTTTAATATTGAATAAAATCCTATGCCCACAAGCGAATTTTAAACAAATTAACATTAGAAGGTAATTTGAACGTTAGTTATTTGCGAGTTAAAACTTTAAAAAATGCATTGATTTTATTTAAATTTATCATTTTCAAAAGAACACGAGTTCCTTAATTTTTAAACATTAAGTTGTTTTTGTGTGTTTAGTTTTAGTCACAAAGAACTATTACTCATGATAATTTAAACAAAGAGAAAAAAAAAAATTTGAACATCCAAAAAAAACAAATGACTGTTAATTCCATGTGTTAGCTGGTCTAAATTGACCGCTCGCCTTCAATTTTTTATTTTCCACGCTGTATGTATATATGTATATATACATACATATATATATATAGATACTTATATATATACATACATACATATATATATATATATATATATATATATATATATATATATATATATATATATATATATATATATATATATATATATAACATATATTGTTATATACAACCCTTGGAATTAGGGTCGGCATTTGGCAATGCTGACCTTAAAGTGTTTGAGGTCAGCAAAAAATTGCCGATCTCGTTTCTATGTTTTATGGTAAAACCTTTAAAAAAAATTTTTTTTTACCTCTAAAAGCCTGAGGTTGGCAAATTTTTGTTGACCTCATTTATCCTAATTTCGTGTGTTGTATATATGTATCATATATACAACAATATATGAAATAACCAATATAATTAAAGTTACCATTTTCTTTGATGCATTGCGTCCATCCATAAAGCCTTTAGGAACAACACCAGGACAAAGAATTTCGTATCGCTGTCTAAATTCTTGGAAAAGAATTCTGTTAGGAAAACCTTGCCTGCAAATACGGATACCTTCTAAAACACCATTACATCTCAGTTGGTCAAGAACCAAAAAGTTGGTAATCTTTCCACTTCGTTTTTCATAGTTTGGAATGATGCAACGAACAAAGTTTGGCTTTGTGCAATTTAATGTATTCATGAGACCTTGTAATTGTTCCTAAACAAAATTTGCTTTGAATGAATCTAGTGGATATTTCGACTGAAACTAGATAAAATATTAAATAAAATTATTAAATAAAAAAACCTTATAAAGTTGTGACAGAGTTCTAAACATTCCTTTTTTTGTTTTTGCTGCACCAAATGCAGTATCCATGCCTTCTGTAACACTCATGCTAACAACATTTTCTAAAAAAAATTTAAATAAATGCAAAAAAATAATAATAATAATAATAATAATATAATACCAAAAATTTATTGATTATGCTAAACATATATTTTATATAAATTGCCTAACCAATATCTTTCCATAATGCATCTACAAATGGTTCGCTTGAAGCTGCCAATAGAGCAACAACATTGTCATTTAGTGGATCCATATTCTTTGTTAGCCATTGGGCTGCAGAATAATCAACACGGCCAGCATAATGAATGATACAGAAATCTGAGTTAGCTCTAAAGTCAGGTTTCATATATTTTGGATGTTTAGCATGAGCTTTATTTATTTTCTCTACTAAACTTTTATCTGTAGCTTTTGGGAACCAACATTCCTCATCAAGTAAGGCCATAATGCCCATTGGTTTCTCAATCAAGTCAATAGTTGGTTGTAAATCAAGTCCAAAATCAATAAATTTCCAGTCAATTCCTTCTTTCTGGTATTCTTCTTGTTCAAGAATAAACATAGTGTGGTTGAACAGTTGTTGCAGTTTTTCATTCGTATAATTTATACATAACTGTTCAAATGAATTTATTTTGAAAATTTCAAAACCAGCAATATCCAAGATTCCAACGAAAGAGGCACCTTCACGTTTTGATCGATTTAAACTCTTGTTAATGCGAGTGACTAACCATTTGAACAGACGCTCATACATAGCTTTTGTAAGAGCTTCAACAGCAAATTCGCACTGAGCTTTAGTTTGAGCTTTTTGTGTAAACTCTCGTCCAACTTTAACTCTTGGTTTTAATAAAGCATTTGTAAAGTCAGTAACAGCAATTCCAAGAAGATGAGAAATTTGCTGTGAAATAGTATTATCGGGCAATGCAGCTTGATCTGATTTTCTTTCCATTTTGAAATCCAAGTTACCAAATAATAGACAAGCTGATAAAACTTTGAAAATAGGATTAAGTTCTTCTTGAGTAATACCCATATCCCTCATAGCCTCCAAAGTTAATTTAAATTCTGCACGGTCATCCATGTTAGGAAGCTGCACAAGTCCATTTGACATAAAAATATAACTTTTTGGATCAAGAAGTAGAAATTGTTCTAAAAATAATTTTAAAGTACTTTAAGAACCAATAATTGATATTTTATATTAATACAACTATGGTTTATTATTTATTCAATTATTGCTTTAAATCTTTTTTTAGTTAACCATAAAAAATACACATCACAAATGAGTTCATTGAAACAAAAACAATGTTTTTGAGCTTATAACAATGTAACAATTAAAAAAACATCTTTAAACAATTATTATAAATGTGGGAAGTGGACAGAACTTGAAAGCCTTTTAAAATCATTAAAAACTACTTAACATCTTTTATACAAATATTACATAAAAAAATATTAAGAAAAATAGCTTGTTAAATTTTGTATGATATTCAGCCTGTTATGTGTTTCTCCACATCAGATACAAATATAAACTATTCTTATATGATTTAAAAGTTTTTGTTATAAAAAAAATTTAATAACAAAAATATAAAAAAAAGAAAAAAAGACTAAAAATAGAAAAAAATACTTTTAACTTCAGGACTTGCACCCAAAAGCAACTGGTAAAAAATGTGGAAAAGTCTTTCTTCTGGTGCTTGGCGAACTAATCGACCTTTTTCCAACAAATAGGACTCGATGTTTGCTCCGGAGATAAAACCAGAGTTATCAAACATAATTCTGATGAATTTACCCTAAATGAAGTCAATAGTAAAAATAACAGTTATTTAACTTAACAGAACTAAACCAAAAACTAAGTATTGGATAAATTTCTAACATCATTAAGTTATAATTAAAATTGTGTAAAATATATTTCATAGATTAACTTTTTGTTTTCATGAGAATTTTTTTTTAATTTAAATTTTTTCTTTTTATATATTTTGTATATCATTTTTGTTTATTAGTTTTGGAAGATTTAAAGTTTTTTTTTGAGCAAGATTAAACTCTATATATATATATATATATTTTTTTTTTGATAGTAATCAAAATGAAAAATATATAAGTAATTAAAAAATACATTAAATAAACAAAATCCAAAATTTAAACTTCATTTACAAAACAAAAAAAAAAAAAAATTTAAATACTTACAAAACGTGATGAATTATCATTTTTCACAGTTTTTGCATTTCCAAATGCTTCAAGAATAGGATTGGCTTGGAGTAACTGTACCTCAAGTTGACCCTAAACAAAACAAAACAAAATATTTATACTTTTTTATTTTTGAAACTATTTTTATTAAAACATCTTTAAAAATTTGATTTAAACTCTTTTTAAAAAATTTTTAGAACTTACGTATTATTCTCTTAAATTTATATAATTTTTTTAATAAGTTCTCAAAAATTACCTGTGCTGATTTATCATCTTGTTTATGACGACCAGCTATAGCAGTCAAGTACTGTATAACTTTTTTTGTGTTTTCAGTTTTTCCTGCACCAGATTCACCCCTATAATATATATATATATATATATATATATATATATATATATATATATATATATATATATATATATATATATATATATATATATATATATATAAAAACACACGCACACACACACAAACCAATATTTCAAAAACTAAATGGAAAATTAAGGTAATAGAAATATTAGTATTACACAGTTCATAAAAAATACCATTTATGACATGTTACCAGTTTAAAATGTCATCAATGGTTTTTAAAACTAAAGGAAAGGTTATAAATATATAAAGTTAAACACTTACGTGCAGAGGATAGACTGATTATCACGATCTAAAGATAATAAAAAGTTATCAGCAAGAATAAAATGAAAACTTTGTTATATAAATATAACTATACTCAAATAAAAGATCAGCAAATCTTTTATTTTGAAAGTAAAGAAACTTTGTGTAGCTGAAGTTAGATTAATAAATCCACATATAAGATTCTAGTTGCAGACTTATGCTTTTTAATGGTTCTGACTGTGGGATTTATATCTAACAACACTCAAAAAAAAATTATATTTCTAATAGCAATAATAATTGCAGTAATAAAAACCAGTACTTTTTTTAAAGATTTGCAAAGATAATGTCATGTAACTATGTGTAAAAAATAGATGTTTACTTTCATTTTACATTTTCCTTTGAGCTCAGATAAAAAAACCAATTCTATTAATTTTGAAATCTATATTTTTACATTTTTCTAAATTACCATAAAATTTTCTATTATAACCAATCATAAAAAAGAGAAAAAAACCCATAGTAATACACACAGTTTGTGCACTACTGCAGTTTTTTCCTGCAAATCTAAAATTTTCTAAGAAAGGTTTGCAAGAAATGAACCATACTACTGTAAATGGTTCCACATGACACTTGTTCTCACTCTCTCTAGAATTTAGTAAATAACAACTTACCTTGTAGCATGCTGCGATATGCATTATCAGTAATTGCATAGACATGTGGTGGAAGCTCATGTCGTTTTTTTCCTCGATATAAGTTAACAACATTATCACTGTATATTGGTATCTTCTTGTATGGGTTTACAACAACACAAAACAAACCAGAGTAAGTCTAAATAAAATTTAATTTTGAAACTAGGTCAATAAATAAGTTTAAAAAATTAAAAATATTTAATTTTATAATTTTTTCTCCTAGTTTGTAATATAGATTATTATTAGGTATATATTGTAATATATACTCAATAATACCTAAGATTTTGTAAAAACCTCTCTGTTAAAAATCTTTGGTGGTCTTATGACTATAACTAATTATATTTGTAATTTTAATTATTTTAAGCCACCTTAAATATAGCATACTTTAGGAAAGTTGCTTTTGCCTAGCTAAACCATAATATCTTTGGGTTCACGAAAATATTGCATAATAAAATATAGCACAAAAACTTATAAACATTTATTGACAAAACAACATGAGTCTCAAAATGCTATATTAAATATTCTATAGTTTTTATAACTTAAAAATATATTGATCACAAAAAATTATATATAAATATTTATATATATATATATATATATATATATATATATATATATATATATATATATATATATATATATATATATATATATATATATATGTAAATTTGTGTTAGTGTATTTTACAAATAGAGTGCTCAATGTTCTTAAAGAACAGAGCAATAATAAATTAGTAAAAAAACACTTATCTAACTTTTTTCTTCAACTTTAAGTTTCACCATTGCTTAATCATCAGGAAGAGAACTCTTCCTGATGATCCAGCAATGGTGAAACTTAAAGTTGAAGAAAAAAGTTACATAAGTGTTTTTTACTAATTTATATATATGTATATATATATATATATATATATATATATATATATATATATATATATATATATATATATATATATATATAAATATAAATTACTGCTGAAATAGGCCTGCATGTTATGTCACTGATTACACAAAACTCAAATAGAAACATATCTTGAATATACATAATATTAAAGATTAGGATGTGGGAAAAATAACTTATATTATCTTTTGTTATGTATATATAATTGGAATCAAAAGAAATTTTAATAACTCAATTCAACTCAAACGAGAAAAATTGCGACTAGAATTCAACAAAATGCTTTTTAAAAAATAACTAATCTGCACATAATAACGCATAAGTATGCACAAATGCAGGTCCAATTCTGCAGTAGCTATGGGATGAGAAAGTTACTTACATAAATGAGATCCGAAAAATATCGATCTTTAATATTATGCAACACACTAGCTTCATTTAAACAAGTCAGATCAGCCATGTCTTCCACCTTGTCAAATTTGGGTGGATTCATCCTTTGAATATCATCTTTATGAAATGTCACTCTTTTCCCTCCTTCAATTTCGGCAATGACTTTATCCCCTTTCTCCTCTTTGATACTAGCAGAAACAAACCCATGCTCTTCACTAGGCACCCAAACTAACTTCTGTGCAGCCCAAGCAGCGTGAGCAACGGGGTCAGCTATTGCACGCCGATCAACAGACAGATACTTTAAACTATCTTCTTCGTTGTCCATATTGAAAATGAACCCAGTTGTCGAGACCAATAATGCTTTATAATATTAGAAATCTAAATACAAAAAATATGCTCTGGACTACTAAATGCAGTACCAGTATATGAACCCAATATATGAACACGGAAACTTCTACACTCGCTCTGACTTAACACCCTCCCTTATTAAAAGCCCTACCCAAAGTTAAATTCTATTGGCTATATTTTAAATTATCACGTGTTTTTATTTCTTCGTGGACAAACCTCTAAAGATATAAAGTCTGATATTTTTGTAATATATTTTAATTTATTTTTAGTTAAGTAAATATTTACTTTAATACTTTATTATTACAATTAAAAATAAATAAATGAGAAAAAATAACGAATATAAAGAGGTCATCTCTCTAAAATAATTTTAGAAAAATTTAGTTTTTTCACATCAATAAATTTAGTAAGAGTGCCCACGCATAACAAACATTACCAAACATTGCCGTACAACTGAAGTTATTTTAAAAAGGAGACTAATTTAATTTAAAAAACATATATTAAACCCACTGTTAACGGCATGTTCAAATAGTAATTTTTTTAGTAATATTGAAAAAGAAACAAAAAAGTCATTAAAAGCTGAGTTCGTTTGTAATCGTTTGATATTTTCTAAATAGGAAAACTATAAAATAAACGATATAAGCTAAAAAGAATTTAATTTTAATCGCTTATTTGTATTAAAAAAAAAAAAATATATATATATATATATGTTGCAAAGTATTATTAAAATTATCATTATAAATAAGTTTTTTTACAACAAATCGTTACAAACCGTCAATAAATCTGATTAAATTTTACAAGCAAACGTCCCATTGGATAAAACTTATTTGTTTAAATAATGCACAAGTAATCTAAACTTGCATTTCAATTGTTCCGCAACAACAATAAACAAATTCCACTTTTGGAATTGTCGTATGATCTACTGTGAGAAAACTGATTACATCTTTGCTTGATCTAAGTTGTGACCATGTATAGAAGTGCTAACTAAAAGTGATGCTATGACGTAACATTTATTTATCTGCAAAACTCAGTAAGTTATCGACGCTAAAGTTGTTTTAGATTAATAAAAAAACCTCAGTTGGATACTTTTAAAATAATAGGATTAGACAAAACTAGATTAATTGTTTTTTATATTATATTTAAAACCAGTTAAATTTTGTTAAAATAATATTTATAAAACATGCTTCACCCCTTAAATAACTTAAGGTTAAATTTATGTCCCCCGGTATCGTAATCATGTTTGAGCATCTATTCAGATTAAAAAAATTTTTTAAATCGTCAAATCTATTGTTATTTGCGATCTAAAAAAGTAAAAAAAAAAGTTTACATATAAACACTTGAATAAGTGTATCACGAAGAATGCGGAACAAATACTTGTTAAAGCTAACGTTAAAAAATAAGCAAGAACGTCACACAAAAAAGCAGTAAATCTGGAAAATATAATACTGTTACATGTCATGCGTATTAAATATATGCAACAAAATTACAATAAACCAACTTTTTTTAACATATAGTTGAAAAAGTACGATAAAATAAAGTTGCAAAAGTTCGATTCCCACTAAGCGTTTATAAGCAATAGCAGTATAAATAGGAATATTTGTGTAGATTGACTAAAACTTTATCCTGGTGAACTGGCTGTGTTCGAATAGACATTAGCTTAAATCTGGACCAACATTAGCTTAAATCTGGGTCGGATCTGGCTAGCCATTGCATTAGATTGGGTTTTAACAAACTCTAGCTAATACAGCTTAACAAACTGGTTCTGTCAAATACGTTCTACTCTCATACCTTTTTCAATATAACTTATTGAGTTTAATACGTTCTAATCTAATATCTTTACCAATACCATTTATTGAGAAAAATGGATAAAAACTAGTATGTTAATTAAATTCAAATCAGTTATTAGATTGCGCTATAAAAAAGTTATTAACGCAAAACATTAACACTAAGTTAGCCAACTTATTAACTTTTATTTTAACAACTGTAACACAACAAGTTAAATTAATTCATGACGTGGTATTGGTGATCTAGCTCTGGCAATCCATATATGATGTGTTAATAAACGTATATCGCAGAAGATCCTGTGGAAATTAAATGGTTTTAGCATGTCAAGAAGTTTGGCGTTTATTATAAATTGGCACGCGATCAGTAGAGTTTTACTAACTTATATCGAAATCATAATTCGTGTAAAATGCACCAATCGATTTAGTGATTATGAAATATTCAACTAAAAATAAATAAACTTTTTTGTTTTTAAACTGTCTTCAAAATGCAACAACTTCATTTTTTTTTTCTTTACCCATTATGCCCAGGCGCATAATGGGGTTAGTTCAAACATCATATTTCAACTAACCCCATTATAATGATATGATAAATAAAAATGTTTAACAAATGTTTAAAAAACATTTGTTAAACATTTTATTAAAATTAATTAAAAATGTTTAGTACTTAACAATTTTTTAATATGCTTCGAACGTATTATAAAGCTATTAAGTACTTAACAATTTTATCATAATTCCACTTATATTGACACATGTATACTAAGTTAATAATGTAATAAAATATTGTTAGCACATGAATATCACGTTTATATAAAACTTATACAAATATGATGTATCTACATATTAACATATTAACATATTGAAGTTTTTACACTGTTTAGATTGAACTTTTCGTTTAATATTAACCGCATTCTTGTAAAATAATGCTTGTGCTCCGACGTGGATTAAAACATCGTTCTTTTAAAAAGCTTGCAAAATATAAATGATAGGGTATTTTTCTTTTTACAACGAAATTACGTTTCTGTTATTGTGAAAGTAACATTTATTGCTTTGCATTGCAACATTTATTGTATATAGTTAAGTTTATCTTTTACCTCTATCATTAACGTCACGCGTGAAATTGATAAGTCCGCTGTAACAGATTGGCATGTTTTATTGGTACCCAAAAATGCCTTTTTACTAGCTCTGTATTTCTATAATAAGTTTGCATTTATAAAATGTATATACTTTAATAAATTATAACTTAGTGGAAGAAAACCGCGTTCACGCCATTTTCGTTACCCTCGGCCATATTGATTCTGAAGCAAACTCTCTAACCACTGCACCACTGATGTTGTACATAATATTATAGTATGATATATTTTTTAAATTTAATTTTAACCACACTTGTCACCTGCATTAAATAATGCTAAGGAAAAAACGTGAACTTTTCAGAATCACAAAAACTTTTTTTTATAATAATAATAATTAGTGTAACTAATTTCTTTAAGTTATCTTTTTGGTAGATTAAATTAAAATTTTCAATTTAATTCCAGCCCCTATTAAACAATTTAGTCCACAGAGTGAGGCCCATTTTTCTAAATAGGTTCAAGTCCGTATATAAAAACCAACAGTGGTTCAAGAATATTTTAAGTTTAGAAAAAATCACTTAAGTAATGCCATGTATATTTTTGTAATTCTGTAGAATTCATATAGTTTACTTTATTTTAGAGTTATCAATAGTCAGGGTTAATCCATAATTTTAAATGTACTGCATCTAGTACCTCAAAATTAACAGTCCTCAATACTCGTGTACAACTGTTAAGCAAGTACCTAAAAAATTATTAAAAACACAAAGAGAGTTTAGTATGTGTTACCTTCTATTCTTTTCTTCTACTAATTTAAATCGCTTTTTGAACATCTTAATCAAAGTTGCGTCAACTGCTCTTTGCGGCAGATGTTTCATCTGGGATTCAAAAACTTTGAATCCTATGTATTCAATGGTTATATATATATGTATATATATATATATATATATATATATATATATATATATATATATATATATATATATAAAACAAGAAGAGGAAAATGTAACAAATTCTTTTTTTTGGTCTTTACAGAAATCTCTAACTGACTAAAAATGACGTTGATAAACTGAGAATCTTGTTAAACTCTACCCACCAGATTTAGCTAAAAACTTAACCCAACAGAATTAATTAAAATTGAATTTTTTGAGAAAGCCAACTTTTTTCTGTTAGAAAAAGCATTCTAGCCAGATCTTCTAAATAAAATTTCTGAAAAGGAACTGCATTCAATATTTCCCCAAATGTTTGTTTCACTTAAAATCGCTTTAACTTCAGAAGGCAAAAGATCTTTCAGCAAGCTGGCTATTGTCAAGGACGATATGGGTTTTATATATATTCAGTAGCAATTGTACTGTTTGATGTAGAAGAGTTTTTTTTGCCATTATTAAGGCCAAGAAAAATGTGATTTAAAATAAATAAAAAATTATTTTATTTGATATTTATAATTTTATGACTCGGAGTAAGGGTTTCCATTCAACTTTTGACCTACATATATATCACTGCTTCGATAAGGAGGTTTTAAGTATGACTAAAAGGTACTCAAAATGTGTCTTAATACCTTGGTTGTGCATAAATCGAACCCCATGAATGAATGACAACAAAATTAAGTTACATAAGCTAAATGAGTTAAAATACACAGTTGCAGCTGAAGCCTGATTCCTGAAACTTATCAACTGCTCTTGAGGCTTATCAACTGCTCCTGAAGCTTATTAACTGCTCCTGAAGCTTATCAATTGCTCCTGAAGCTTATCAACTACTCCTGAAGCTCATCAACCGCTTACTGGAAATCTTGGTAAGCTAAACAGCAAGTATTTTATATAACTCTTGAATATTTATTTATAGAAATAAAAAAAATACTGATTGCTTTTTATTGTTTGATATTTAACTCAAAATCAAGTTTTGACTTAGTACTTAACGTCTTTTTGTCACTAACACTAATTTTAAAGGCACATAAGGGAAAGTATTCTCATACTGATAAGGAGACAATGAAAACTTAAATGGGAAGTTAAGCACTTATCAAAGTTTGCTGATTGAAATCAGAAATTTATTTATGATAGTGAACCTTATTTATCAGAAATTTATTTATGATGGTGAACCTTATAAGAACAGAAAAAACTATGAAAATGTTGACCATGACGTAACTAAAAAGTCTGAAGAAACAAAAAAACAGTCTCTTGTGGTTGATAAATTTCCACCGCCTGAACTATTTTTAGTTTGAGCACGTTGTAAAACAAATGTTGTGATGGCTGAGGAGTCAACTAAAACATTTCTAACTGGTAAAACTGTATCAAGGCAGGGTTACAATAGAGAACGATTTGATGGACTTTTTTTTCAAAAAGTACTTTCTATCTTGGATAAACCCATAACCATAGCTCCCCTTCTGATAAAACCATGTATTAATACTTTAGGGAAAATCAAAAAGGGTATACAGTTAGTTACTTTAAATTTATTTTCATTTATATTTTTACAAACATTATATTTTTTTTTAAAAATATTTATAATTTAGTGACAGAAGGTTGTTTTGTAATAAAGCTTTCTCTTGAATACAGAGAAGGTTTATTATAAATTCAAGAATTTGTCACAGAAATCTGCAATCTGCACCAATATCTGAAGAAATACACAACTCACATGACGAGTCTCGGTTGGAAATTTTACATAACGTTAGCAAACCTTATCGTGTATCTAGAAAAAAAAAACTTTTGGAAATTTTTTGTGTGCAACGCTTCGAAGCTTTTCACAAAAACATTAACAAGATTATGAAAGTTTCCACAACTTTGAAGTAAGTTCCACGGTGAAAAGTTAAAAAAAGAAGTAACCACGACTTAAGAATGCTTGCACAAAATAATATTTTGAACTTAATTTAGATTGGATTTTTTTAAATATCCCCTCACCCTTACCCCCAAAAAACAACAGAACTCAAGATTTTAAAAATCAATTTAAAAGAACGATATTAAAAATCGATGTAAAAATTTTGTCCTTTAAATTTAATAAAAATTTAGTTTTTCCAGTTGCTGACATGTGGAACAATATGAACTTTTACTTAAGGTTTTAACAAATATCAATCAATTAATCAACTCATAATAAATCTTAAAAATTTCACATTATAATTATTTAAAAACAAAATACTCAATTTCCAGTTAAGATTAAGCTGTTTTCAGAACTTTTTAAACTAAATTTTAAAGTTCTTTTTTTTAAACTCTTTCTTGTTTTGTTTCAAAGATATTCCAATTTTTCGATTTTTTTTAAATGCGCAAAAAACCAAATAGGGAAAGAATCCATTTCATGCACACCCAATGTTATGATATATATATATATATATATATATATATATATATATATATATATATATATATATATATATATATATATATATATATATATATATATATATTTATTTTAAATATATAGTTTAAGCAGAGCTGTTTTATATATTTAATAAATAAAAACTACATTTTTTTACAAATATAAGTTTCATGAAAATGCAATCACCACGTATAATTTTTTTTTTTTTTTTTTTTCACGTGGAAAATGTTTCTGTATTAAAAAAAATGCGTCAGAAGATTCTAATCTTTTTGTCTGTGCTTATCAAGTAAAGATTTATTCCCGTGACGACATTTGAATATTGTTTCGCTTATTTTGCTTAATAACTCTTTTGGATTTTCGACAACGGCGACTAGCTTGCTATTGTAAAGCAAGCAAAATCTGCCCAGTGCATGGAAATTCTAAAATAAAAAATTTCATTTATAAATGCATTATATCATTCTCAACACACCTGATAAAACTTACATTGGTTCAACGGAGGCCGTGTGGAATATTAAACCACAAGCAATCATTTAAAATAAACGCAAACGTGCTGCCAAAATACTTATGGGATAGAAAAAAAAAACTAAAAACGATATCCAATTTAACACGGTCGATCATAACGAATTTTCCCGCCCACAATAAAATTACAAAAAAATGTCTTCTATGCTTTTACGAAAAATAACATTACAAAAAAATATCTACTATACTTATAAAAAAATGTCTTCTATGGTTATACGAAAAACTTTTGTTGTACAAAAAATACTAAACAAAAAAGCAAACTAATGACGTCATTAAAACAAATTTTTACTAGACAACCACTAACCTAAAGATTAGATCTTTCCTACGCATTTTCCCAAATACAGAAATAATTTCTACGGATATATGCATTGGCATAAAATTTAATGTTGTAAAAAGTATTTAGTTTTTATTATATATAAAATAAATGTCTATAAGTTTTGCTATGATTTGAAACGTTTAGAATTGATTTTATTGCATTCCAATCAACTTCATCAAACTTCTTTATGTTTGTAAAGCTCAAGAAAATACCTTAGAGTCGGAACCGCCAATGTTTTGTGGTTTGATTACACAATTTGAATGAGTAAAACAGATTCATTATTGCATTAAAGTTTAGATTGCTGCCCGGAAATTTGATACTCTATGATTAATG
Organism: Hydra vulgaris; assembly: GCF_038396675.1. Taxonomy (NCBI): domain Eukaryota; kingdom Metazoa; phylum Cnidaria; class Hydrozoa; order Anthoathecata; family Hydridae; genus Hydra; species Hydra vulgaris. The sequence goes on from NC_088927.1 coordinate 6,704,577, forward strand.
TTGAAAAAGTTGAGACAAAATATTGAGACAAAAGTTACACAATAAACATGACAATGTTTATTGTGTAACTTTATTTGTTGGTGGTTGAGTTTTGTAATTAGGGTGACCATTGTCAGAATGTTATAATTAGGGTGACATTAAAAAGAGTGACGATTGTCTCGGTTTTTACGTTGGAGAGGGCTAAGCTAATTAAAATTAAAATTTTCATTCCGGAAAAAACAGAACGATGGCAACCCAGATTATTGTGTAGTTTTTTCCAGTGTTCAATTTTAAACTTTTTTTTTTGTATTCGTTACAGGTTTTTGTAAGCTTATGAAAACCGGAGAATGCGGTCTAAAAAGTTTGATGTCATCAGCATAGAGGGTAAAGTAATGTTGCAATGTATAAAAACGTTTTTAGTATCTATATAGATTAAAAACTCTAAAGGAAGTTTCACATCGGACACATGCAGCAAAGTTGCAAAAATTTTTAAACAAAGTTGCAAAAATTTTCAAAAGCAATAAATATTTTAAACAAACATTAACTAACTCAGAAATATTATTTTTTTTATACACAGTCATATTAGTAATGTTAATATTGCTTGGGGGCAGTGCCCACAAAACTGTGTTAATACCACTTTATTGTCAACAGGGTGCTTATTCACAACTTTTGAGTAACTCTTGCTACGCAAGAGTTACGCAAAAGTTGTGAATAAGCAAATTATTGAGAATCTGAAAAAGTTGTGAATCTGAGCAAAAGTTACGAAACACTTACGCAAACTATTTTTTGCGTTCACAACTTTTTCGCAGTACGAGCGTAAAGTTAAGGTTGCGCACGAGTTAAGCAAAACTTAGGCAAAAACTTACGCAAAATTTGAGGCAATTATTTTACAACTATTTGTATAAAGGAAGTATTTTTTATTCTTTTTATTAAGACATGCAGGGCAACGTGACCGAGTTTGTAATTTTTTGCCAAAAGTTTACTACTATGCTGTGGGTAGAGTTTAAATTTTAAATATTTTGTCATGCCACACTGTGGCTAACTATCCCTTCTCCCATGAAATATTTGGTGACACTCTCAAGCAACCCCTTTTCCTCCTTCATCTAAGAATATCACTTATTATTTGAATAGCCCGTATATGCTTTTGCTGTATTTTTAAATGTAGCAACAACAACAACAACAAAAATTTAAGTCTAAGTAAATGTAAGCCCTGCCTTTAAAAAAAGATGCATTAACTGTTCGGTCACTTTGCCGTGCATGTCTTAATAAAAAAAGTAAAAAATACTTCTCTTCTACAAATAGTTATAAGATATATTTGTTTAAAAATGTCACGTCACGAAGAGGGCAGGGAGGGATTGTTTAAAATGTCCCATATACAAAGGGGGAGGGGGAGTCTAAAAACAGCAAAAAAAGTGTTATTTGAAAAGTCCCATATAGCATATACATGCAATTACTTTTAAAAGTAATTGCAATGTAATTAATTGCATTCTTTTAATCTATTTTGAGTATCTATTAGCAAAATAATGAAAATAATCAATAATCGAAAATTGGAATAAAAATTGACTAAATAAGAGTCGGTTGGTTTTTTTAAATGACATATTAATTATTAACAAAATGCTACTCATCTATTATTCTAAATATAAACAGTACAAGCATTCAATAAGAACTAGTTGGTGCATATTTACCCAAATCCAAATGGGTAATTCAAATTGTATTATCCTGGGCTTATGTAAGATAATTATTCGGCTTCCTGTATGATATTATCAATGAATGTCCATTGGTTTTATTTAATCATTTAAATAATTGTATTCTACAGTTATTTTAATACTAAAATTTTTGAATCGTTTATTATAATTATTTGAATAGATGAAAAATCATTTATTTTTGGCCTCTGCTTTTTCCTTCTTTTTTTCTTAGCGGTGATAAACCTAGAGTTTATTTTAGAGATACTCTTATGATGTGGCGAGTTATAAAACCCTAACTCTAACCCTGCCGTGAAACTTATTTGTAAACATCACTGGCTAAATAAAGTAGCTAAAATATGCAGAAAACTAGCATTTGAAAGAACTTTTTTTTTCTATTTTTAATATAAAAAGAAAAGAAAAAACAACAAGAAAATAGTATTTTGAGGCATTTTTTTGGGCGTCGATACCGGTCCTATAGTACTAAAAAAGATCACGGTTCACCCCTGCTCAGATCATGCACTTGTCTTGTATAGCTTCATTAACATAACTTCTTTAACATAAAATTTCATTAACAAAACTTCATTAACATAGCTTCTTTAACATAAAATTTCACATTCATAATATAATGGAAGTGCTAAAGTGTTTTGTTTTAACTTCTTGTTTTAAGATTCTCACTTCTCATACCCTAGGGTATAAGGAAACATCATAATAACTGTCAAATTTTCTTTTCAGTGGTCTTGTTTTATCACATAATTGACTTGAATCAACAACACTTTTATTTGCTATAGGGAATGACAGTTTCGTTAAATAAAGAAATTGTCTCAATAAATTCAAGAAGTACTATTGATTGCATTCTAGCTAATTTGAGACTATTCATAAACAAAATTCAAATTGTCAGAATAATAAGGAATATTTTTAATACATAAACAAAAGTTCAACAATCTTTCCATAAAATTGGGAAATTAGGAAAGAATTAGGAAAGGTACATTATTGCTGTGTGACTATCTAGTCGAAATAAATCTACATTGGTAACTTTGATGCGTACAGTTTCGGTTTTCTTAACATAATTAATAAAAGTTCAGTTTGAATTAAAATCCACTAGTGTTTTACTAGTTCTTTTCAGTGATATTTCAGATTGAGACTATATGGTAGAGTAAAGTTAATTCTTTGAATCAGGCACGTGCAGTATAAGATATTTAACTCATTGACAGAGCTATTATTGATTAAATCACAACAAGTATTGTAGTAAGTTTTAAAGACACCAAACACAGCACAATATAATAGCTACAACCAGTGTGAACAATATGCTGTCATCTCAAGAATTGTAATAATTTTAACAGCAACAGATAATAATTCTACTGAATTGTGAAAAGCACTATCACTCTATTTGGACTAACTGGTGTATCAAATAATTTTTTATGGAACTCCTGCTCTTTGCAATAACAATCTACAACAATGAGATTTTATATAGAAATACAAAATAAAAGATCTACCAATTTAAAATATTACAGAATATGTTTACTATATGCAAATAACAATATTATTTACCAAGAAATTAGGCTTTGAAACAATGCTCTTTTTTTTAATAATTTAAATTATCCATAGATATTATTAATATCTCTTGATGATAATTAATAACAAGCATTATTATTCAAATAGATCTTAATACTGTTAATACCTCTGGATAATTGAAATCATCAAAAAACATAGAATCATTATTCAAAGCGAGTTTAATATTTAGGTTATAATACATTATTACTTCAACAGCCTGATTACTCAGAGATAATTTTAGCATTATTGTATTTAGAAATAGCCTTGTTCTCATTTATAAATAAAAAAATAGATATTTGAAAAACTAATAAATTAATTGCATGTTTTTGTGAATATTGTATCACATATTTACTCTCTTACACACAAAAAGAGAGGGGGAGACTCTCTCTTTCTTTATGCTAGTTATGCAAGTATATTATTGAAGTATATGTTATATATGCTAGTTATGCAATATGCTATATATATGCTAGTTATGCAATAATATTATTGAAGTATATACTTCAATAATATTATTGTATATGATTTTGTATACTATAGTATAGATAGTATAGATACAACCATAAGTTAATAAAGCATGGGTACATCATATAGTTTTGAAGTATGACAATAACTAGTTATAAAGTTAACTTATTTAATAAGTTATATTGACATACTACAAAACTATATGATATATCCATACTATGGTCGCTCTACTTATTTTAGCTAGGCTATGAGAGAGTGAACCATTTATTATATAGATCGTATGTATATTTTTTAAACTTAAATTTAAGGTGAAAACAAGTTTTATAAAACAAGTTTATGTAGTATCTATATTTTTGGTAAATATATTGCTATTGTTGTTAAAAAAAAAGTTATAGTTGTATTATTAAATAAATAACTTGACGTATAACAGTATAAAATTATTATAAAATTATACTTTATTGACAATAACAAACAAAATCTGAATCTTTTACAATAATAAAAGCGCCATTTTTTATTATGATTAGATGATTTAAAGTTAAGCGAAGCTCAAGTCAATAGCTTAAGAACTTTTTAGGAAAATGTTGTAGATGTTGCGGATTTTTTTAGACTTTTTGCATAAGTAATAACTTAGCTAAAGTTACTTACGCTAAAGTCTCAAAAAATCCGCAACATCTACATGTTCTGCTATTTTTGTAATGATTATAATAATGCTGACTCCGCTGTAGTTTTCCATGACAAAAGTCATATTCACAGATCTTGCGTAACCAAAAACTTACGAAATTCTTAAGTTTTTACCTAATTAGGTAAAAGTTTGAAAATTTCTTAAGTTTTTGGTTACGCAAGGTTTGTGAATATGATTTTTTCATGGCAAAACTACAGCGGAGTCAACATTATTTTAATCATTACAAAAATAGTAGAACATTTGATTCTTACAACTTTTCCAGAGATAAGATAATCGCATCGTCTTCAGTTCAGTTTTAAAAAAAATTGCATAAATCTACATGCTGAATTTTTTATAACTGAAAACAATACCATAAAAACAACTTACCTGTCTATCTCTGTTCCTTCTGCTTCAAGAAAAGGCGTTTCACAATTGTAACTGAGACATTCTGTTTTAGTTACTAAACAATTATAAAAAATTATCATTGTGTTATGATAGCAGTGCTTCTGTTTTTATCTAAGCTGCAAACTGTATCCATCCATTACTAATGCAATCAGTGAAACTGGGGTATATTTTGTTGGATAATTTGTATAAAACGCAGACTCAAAACCATAAAAATTAAATTATTGGCATATCAAAAATGAAAACTACACATGTTTTGTAGAATGTGCTAAATATATTGTTTTGAATTTTTTTCAGTATATATAAACAACATTAAATTAATATTTGCTATGTTTTAAAAAAAGACCAAATAACTCCATGTTTTGTTTCATAAACTACAACGGAAAATAAAGTTGTCGGTGGAACACAGAAGAGAAAAACAAAGACACAAAAGTATAAGAAAATAAAAAAAAGTTTCCAAAAATATATATGTTTCTCCATAAATCTAAATACTAAAAAGTACGAGACTCAGAATTGAACAATGTTACCACATACACATGTATCTCATACACATATATCCCCCCCCCCCCCCTCTAATCATTACTAAATTTAAATAATAAGAAAAATAAAGCTAATATTTCTAGTATTCATAAAATATCTAAAAATTCTGTATTTAAGACAGTTCACAAATCAAACAACTAAACGCAACAAAGAAAAAAAGATTTCTGGATTTGGTATCAAGTTTTTTTTGACGTTATACCAAGACTTTACGAGCTTTTCTACCAGCAAAGTTGGAAGTTAAAACATCGTAGTTAACTTTCTTCGCAAGATCTGTTTTGATTGAAAGGATAAAACAGTCGTTAAGACAGTTCTGTCCCATGAGAGTTTCTCTTAGAGAGTTTCTGACGAAAGCTAACTTGCTAAAAGATCTCTTGCCTTCAGCCACAAATACTGGAAAAGTAAGAAAGATACGAAGACAGATGCATATCTGGTAAAAATTTCCTTCAAATCCTTTCGCATAAATGCTATTTAAAAGATCTAAAAGCCGATCATTTGTCAACAGACGGCGTCGAACAGACAAAAAGTGGCTGAACTCATCAATAAACTCGTCTTCACTAAGATCATTTGGATACAGAAGTACAAGATCTTTAACTTTAGATTTTTGACTGATTCTTAAGTCCAAATTGATATCAGGCGTAGACCAGATGAAGGCACATAAACATAACACGTTAGCAACTAGCTAGCGATAATTTTTAACGATAAAAACAGAGATTTATCTATTTTTTTAATAATAACTGTATACATGTAAAATAACAATGTACGAAGTCTAGGTAATCTTGGCTTAAACAGCCGACTTATGTTAAAAACAAGTCCAGCTTTGATTTAAACTCTTTAAGTGTTTTAGAATCAACAATGTTTTGATCTAAGTTATTCCAACTATTAATAACCCGGTTTGTTAAAAAAAAGCATCTCTTTGGATTTTTATGATGATCTTTCTTATTTAAAACTATTAAATCAGGTGGGATTCAGGTTAAATTATATATATTTTTGACTATTTTTAAAAACTGGATTAGGTCATTACGTTGGCGTCTTTTTTCAAGAGTCGTAAATTTAAAGTAGGTTAGTCTAGTTTCATAGTTTTTCCCTTTTAGACATTTTGTTCTTGTTACTTTACGTTGTATCGTTTCAAAATTTATTTTGTCTTTTTCTAAGTACCACACTGAATTTGCGTAGTCTAGATACGGTCTTATAAGAAAAGTATGCAATAGTTTAGATGCGTTTATGTCTAAGTTTTTAAATGAATGTTTTATTATTCCTAACATTTGATTTGATTTTGTTCATAAAGATTGTTAGCAAGAAAAGCTAGCGATTAGCTAACAAATGTTCGCATGTTATTTTTAGATAGTACTTATTCATATTTATACCATATAATATACTATTATTATTATTATCTTATGTACTTACTATAGTCGCTGACAGCTTTATAAACCAATTTTACACAACACGCGTTATTGTAATTCTAAGCAAGATTTCTGTTTCGGCAAAGCATCACCTTAACTTTTTCAATCACAGATCATAAAATATTCGAACATAATATCTTGTTAAGAATTATTTAAAGCTTTTTTGTTCCCAGGCTCTAATCATCGAAACTTTTTGTAAATCATCCTTATTTGCCATGAGTATAATAGTTTATAGTTATTATATTTTTTTTTAAACGACTGATAATAAATTTTTAAATGAATGAATTAGTTCTAGATGAATTGAATTAATGAATGTCTAGATTAAAATTGGTAGTACTTTTGCCGGTTTTACAAAAAGGTATTTTATATTCCAAAATTTAAATAAAGCTATCTGTTTTTAAATCCGACAAAAATACTGCAACAGAAAATAAAATTCTGAAGAGGTTTAATAAGTTCCTTGCCAAAAAATATATTCTTTGAGAACGTTACAAACCTATAGCTAAACGGGGAAGCAAAAGATAAGGTTCAAACACAGTGGTAGCGCATTTGCCTTAGAAAAAAGGATCTGTGGTTCAAACCCCACTTCTCGGCAAGTTTTACGACATCGGTTAAGAAAGATATGTCTCCTTCCAATTAAATGCTCATCCCCGGTGTTTTGTGAGAACATAAGGACATCTCTGGGCACTTAAATAATATTAAAAAAAAAAAAAAAAAAAAAGGTAATAGAGGTTGTCTGGAACTTTAATATTTATACCTACTATTGAAGTATTCAAAAAACGATTAAAGTAATTGTAGATCGTAGTTTTTGTTTTTATCACTTCTCGATCGTGTTTATTATAATCTTTGATAGAAGTTTAGTTAATAAAAATATTTATTGGGTTTACATATAACATTTAACCGTTATTATTTTAATTTTCAAAGTGTTTATGGTGGCATTTTTTAACCTCATTTTTTTTTTAAAGTAAACAAATATCTAAACCTAGTAATTATTTTTTTTAATTGCGCAATCTACTTATGCAATAAATATAAACAATGTTTGAAAGTCATACTTATTTTAGTAAAAATGACTGAGTCGTTGAGCCGTTTGATAAAAGTTTTTGAACAAACACCCTTTGCAAATTTGCTTTGATTAAATAAAAATGTTTTATTAGTAAGAGTTAAAAATAAATTTTGTTTATTTATTTGTTTAACTAAATTATAAAACATTCATGTAAAAATAAGATGCTTTTAATGTCCCTCCCCCCGTCTCTGACTATTAAAAAAACTACTCTGTAATTAATTATAGTCGGCTATAAAAAATTCATTTATGGAATAAGTTAACAAGTACTGGATGGAGTGTCATCTAACCCTTAAAAAAGTAGTTGAAAGAAACTTTTGCCATCAACACATCCCCATTTAATTAGCATTTTCAGTTACCAATAGTAATAAATAGTACCAGCAAAGAAACTCACACTCTGCACTATTCATCTAGAAAAAAAAATGTCCAATGTTTAATATTCAAAATACTTATGTTTACAATTCTTCTGTTTCAACATCAATATCATCTGTTTCATCATCAGTTCTCTCTCAATATCAATATCTCAACATCAATACCAGTTCTTCTCTCTCAACATCAATATCACCTGCTTTATCAGCAGTTCTTTTCTCTCAACACCAATATCCTCTGCTTCATCAGAATTTATTTCTTTATTATGAACATTATGTTCAGAAGGTAAACATAGTAAAGATAAAACAAACAAGTAAAGAAGCTTTAAAAATATGAAAAACAAAAAATTCTGAAAGAAATAATTAGAAAAAAGAAGATCCTATTGATTAAAATGATTGTGATGATGACGACAACAATGACATGCTTTAAGTGTGGTCTGAAGTTGATCTGAAATTCGTGTGATATTTGGTATCGTATAAAATGTACTGCAATAACTGAATTAGATGATGCTAAAGCCATGGAGTAAAATTGTGACAACTAAAAATTGTAAAAAACCAAACTTAATGCAAAAACTTAAAATGACTAGAAAAAACATTTGAAAAGTTTGCCTTTTACCCCATATATAAGGGCAATGAGTATGCACTTTTGGAGTGATTGAAATTTTAAGATCTCTGTATGCATTTTCAAATAAAGAGATATTTTTGTTCTTGGGATCAATACCAAAGTATCATTTTACAACTTCATTAAAAGCAGCCATTTTAGTTTTGTTCCTTGTAATCCAATTTCAGCACTTGTTAGTAATGATTCTAGCAAGTAAATTTAATTCAAGAGCTTTTGACATTGATTACAATTGAATACCCCTCCATTCATTTTGGGCCTTTGGATAGTCAATTTATATGACCAGTCAGTAGCTTTAAAAAAACAAAAAGCTGTTTAATTCACGAAAGTCCTCAAGTGATCAAAAAGGTGGTTCGTAATTCTAAGAATCATGTGCAATTCCATGACAGGCAGGAAACTAAGAAAAAGTGTGTCATCTGGAAGATCAATCAAAGGAAGGTTTATGCAACTTTTGTATTGAGCTGCGGAAAGTTTTGTTTTTTTATGTGAATGAGTTTCAAGAGCTACTTAAATGTTTTGGGCATTTGATCTAATCATCCCAAGTGTTCGTAACTGTCCAGTCAAACCTGGATTTCCAAAATCATTCTTTAAAGTTTTACACCAGGGGCATGGATATGTGGATGCAGCAGAGCCTAATCCAAGAAATGCATTAGCCAATTTCATGTCTACAGCTGCTGTGAATGCAATTTCATTTCTACAGCTGCTGTGAAAGCAATTTCATGTCGACAGCTGCAGTCAAAGCAATTTCATGTCTGCAGCTGCTGTGAAAGCAATTTCATGTCTACAGCTGCAGTCAAAGCAATGTCATATCTACAGCTGCTGTGAAAACAGTTTTTTCGAGAGCAAGCATATCTAAAAGTTTTCATAAGGTTTATTTACAGGTTAAACAATGGCCAAAATTATGTTTTTACACCAGAATCTTAAAAAGATTTAGAAAGAGCCCCTTTAGAATATCAAATTTTTTGTTTTTCTCGGTTATTTTGGCAATTAATTATTGTTGAGCGTGGTATTACCAGAGACGTGGTAGGGATTGAACTCAGAATCTCTCCCTTATGAAGCGAGGGCACTAGACTACTACCGCATTATAAGAGATTTCTCTGCCTATTGGTTGCCAACAATGTTGGCATACTTTGACAGGACCCCGAGATGGTAAAAATCTTGCCAACTGGAGGTTTTCCTAAGAAAAATGAAGACCTCCAACAAAATTCATTATCTTTGCTAATTGGATCATAACGTGCTATTTCACAAATAATACCCTGACTCAATTGATTTGATCTTGCTGGTATTGAAAATTTAACTTTTGAAAAATCAAAAAGTTCATTGTGATATGGTGTTTTTTTTCCCCTTTCGATTTTTAAAAGTAGGCTTCTACACTTGTCTCAGATGCCTGAGGTAAGTGATGGTCTTCTGGATCATAATTCTAAGCGAAATATTTTCTAATTTTTGTTAGTGTGGAATCAGTATTACATTTAGACATGCTTGAACTTTTTTGGAAGCACACCAAACGCACTATAGCCCATTTTCACCATCAGAAAAAGTTTTGTTTAACATCAAATTTTACTAATTCATCTTCTTTTGAAATAAAAAAAGTGTAAATGAATTAATATGGAGGTTGCATGGGCCAAGACGTAACATTTTATTATTTTAGAGGAGGAGGAGGGGTGGGGTGTGATACACAAAAACAACCAAATAAAGTAATACTAAAAACCTACTTTGTAAAAAAATTATAGAGAAATTTTTGAAAAAATCTGAGAAATAAGTTTCTAAAATAATAGTTGTTTAATGTTATTGGTTATTATCAAGGATATCAACAAAATCTATTTTTTATAACCACAAAAAAAAAAAAAAAAAATATTTTTCAGTTTAGAATTATTTAACAATTTTGATAAAAACGGTCATAACTTTTTTAAACGTTCAAGAATAATTTTGAAAATTTGTAAAAAAAAATGTTGTTACAATTTTTGTTGTTACAAAATCCAGTTGGATTTTGTATCAAAAAATAAAAAGTTAAAATCCATATTATGATGATACCCAATGCCACAAAATGCCTTTGGAAATTTATTCTGCCTGTTATGCTGTCACAAAAAAAGAACTAACCTATACTTTGGTTTTTTTTTGTGACAGCATAACAGGCAAAATAAATTTCCAATCGCGTCAAAATTTCCAATGGCCTGAAAACTGCATATATGGGATTTTTTGAAAAACTTTTTACTGAAAAGATGTTGTTATGAGCAACCATGGCGCCGTGGTAGCGCATTTGCCTCAAAAACAAAGGATCCGTGGCTCAAACCCCACCGCTGGGCAAGTTTTGCGGCATCGATTAGGAAGGAGGCGTGACCTTCCTATTAAATGTTCATCCGCGGTGCTCTGTGATAAAACCGTAAGGATTTCTTGGGGCACCTAAATAAAATTAAAAAAAAAAAAAGATGTAGTTATAATCAATATGAACGTTTCAGCACAAACACAACTATAGATCTAATATTTTTGTTTATGGCCCTACCACCTTCAGGTGTCATCAATTTTCTAGTTTTTATTTTAAAATATCTTTCTCTAGTCTGCTAGCTGCTTTTAACATCATAATACTTGCTTGGGATTAAGTGAAAAACAATAAACTCTAAGTTTTATTATATAATTACTTGTTTCCGTGTTGAGATAAAATGTGTTTCCGTGTTGAGATAAATCCCCATTGAGATAAAATTGTACAAAATTGCGATAAACATGAGCTACCCATTGTTTGTGAATTAAACACTGAAAACAAACATTGTTATTATTAGTAGAATAAAAACACAAAGTAGATTAAAGTCTTTTCTGCTGCATCTAAAACTTGTTATTTTGTTAATGTGTTGCGCTTCCACTGCAGCTCTTTAAAAAGACCTTATCTAACATGCTGATCCTCAGATAGAATTCAATAACTTAAGTTTTTTTAAACCAATTTACATGATACCAATAGCAGTGTGATCGTGTGTTAATGTATTAAAAAAAACATTATATCAATAAAATACTAGAAACTAAGGAGAGTGTACTCTCGCGTGTTTAATCAACAGGTGGGTAAAAATTTTAGTCCGAATCTAATAAATAGGGGAGGGTTTTTTAGTAATAAGGTGGGTTGAGATCTTTTCTTATATCTAAACTTATTTTTGTCATTTTAATTTCATTCGTTAGCCTATAATCAAAACCTTGTTAATCTTAACTAATATTTTTAAAAAAACACACATTAAGCAATTGAATTCTACTGTGGCTTGAGGTCAACTGTACATTATTTTATAGGTTGACAATATAAATTTTTTTATAGGTTGACAATCTATTTGTTGATAACAAGTAAAAATTAATAAATGGGGTATGAAGGGGGGAGACTTAATAAGTTTGGGGTACTCGGTGTACTCAATTTATAAATTATTCGAATTCTTTTATTTGAAATTAGCATGATTTTATAAGCGTATTATATCCTAGCAAAAGCTTTGGATGTTGTAACTTTTTTTGCTTCTGGTTTTTTTAATATTTGAAAAATCTTTTCTTTTTTCTATATAATTTTCAAAAACTTTTTACTACCCCTAATAGTGAACCTAAAGAACACCATTTTGGAGTCTTTAGATTACTTTCGCTCATTGACGTTAACATGAATTTAGTTAAAATCTTTTGAAAAAGTGTCTTAATTTACTATAGACCCTTGTCCTAATCGGTTTTGATGTATTTTAACTATATATAGTTGTCAAAATACAATATTTTTTATCAATTTTCACAAAAAATACTTTAAGTTTAATAAGGAAAAAGCGCCAATAAACGATCAGAACAGATCATATTGTTAAACTATGATGTTCATTTTACCTAAAAAACGTATTTATTTTAAATCTTATATAAATTTGGAAAAGCAATTGGGATTTAAAGAAGATTTTTTTTAAAAAAAAAAAGAATCTTTGGTCTGGGTTTTTTTGCTATAAGCATCTATGTTTTATGATACCGCAAAATTTATTTTGCAGTATCATAAAATATAGATGCTTAAGGGGGAACACTCCTCAAAAATTTATTTTCTAAAATATAGCATTACAAAAGTTGTTATATGTTTCAAATAGGAGGACATAAAATGTTAGGAAGATTTATCACAAATAATGGCACCCCGTTGCCATGGCAACCTGGTAACTAGGGAAAAAAGTGAAATTAGTTCCCTCGCCCTGGCAAAGATTGGAGTTGATTAGAATAATATTTTTAGCTGATTTTTTCAAAACTTATAGAATATTGACAGATCTATGCAATAAGCAGACAGTTTTTTCTAACAACCTTTCTACCAGGTGTTATCCATGTTTGATTGTAGAAATAATTTTTAGCACAAAAATCACTTACGTTTTTCAATATTTCTTCTGTTTAAAAAATGTTTTGAAAAAGTTGTCTGTTCATTGTATACATCTTTATTAAAGGAAGCCTTCCTGAAAATTTCATACAAATCGGTCAAGCGGTTTTCAAGATATCTTTGCCGGGAGATTAAAAACCAGCGTTCTGAGAAAAATGCAAATAAAGATAAAATTGGAAAAAAAAATGTTATAAAAACAATAGTAACTCAAAAAATACCATATATAAAAGTATGTTAACTATAGTTTTTAATCATGAAAACCAGCCTCATACATATTTCCTTCTTTCTGATCAAATTTATCAGATTTTTTATGTTTGCGTCCTCTCAAAATTTTCCTACGCTTCTTGATGGTATCTTTGTTTTTATACTCCAACATCCTGATTCTTCTCCGGTTCAAGTAATTGCAACTAGAAATGGTATGCTGTCCTGGTATCATAAGTAGTTTTTCAAATATTAAAATACTAGACTTTAATCCTATATTAAAGGCTCCAATAGCATCATAGAGTCCAAACTTTAGCTGTGTAAGCGAAACATACTTTGACTTAGGTATTCTGGACCATATCATTGCATTAAAGCTTTCGTTCTGATTCTGCGTTTTCCCATGAAGTAAACGGTTTAAATAAGAATCTGATGTTAATTCAACATAAATGGGCTTCAATTTAAGAATAATATCAATAGGAAGACCTATTCCTGGTTTATACTCATTTGTACCATTAGCTTTATCTCAATTGTATTTACACCAACTATCTTTACCGACCGGACAATGCGGATAATGATAATTATTTTTCGATGAAGATGCAACATGAAATAAACTTGCTAAGGCTGAGGATCTCATACCTTAAAGGTTGCCACAATTTTGTCTAATAGAAATACCAAAATAATTTTGTAATCTATCAATTGTAGCATTTGTTAAACGGCCTTTACCATTTAAGCCCTTGACTTGTTTTTTTAATTGCCGACAGCGAGATCCAATACGCTTTTGAAAATGTCCAACGCAATCTAATTTAATTACTTCAACATCCTTGTATGTACTTTTAACAGTAGTGTAGCTCTTGCTATCCCCATCACCCAAATATTCTGTGTACCGTAATTTAAATTTCTCAAGAGAGCGATTAAATATATTTACAGCACCAACAGTTTCCATTCCACTAGCAGATCCATCATAGTATTTGTTACAAACATGTGTTTTTAATTCTGCTTGGTTTTGCTGCTTTGAATTGAGGATATTTCGATTTTCATCGCATATTTTACATTTCCTAGATAAGGCTTCGACATCTAAAACCTTCCCATTTTTTATGGACAATGCTGCTGTAACCCCATTGTGGGAACTATATCCCCTTTTTTGCCATGTTCCATCGACAGAAACTCCAATATCAACTACCTCATCAGGAGATTTGCCTTCCCTGAGTTCTTGTACAGCTTCATGCATAGTTTCATTAGATACTGTTTGCGCTGCGGTGACTAATTTATGTACATTAACATTGTAGCTTTTATTACATATTCCTCTTGGCATATTCATAAGAGTGGCAAACCGATGTAGACCAGTTTGGCCCTGACCCAGTGTTCTCATAGCATATACCACTCTTTTATTAACATCATCACTCTTTTATTAACATCATCATGATGTGTAAAAGTCTAATTTAAATCCACAAATACAACCTATAGATAATTTTGATGCAAATCCTTTGCAAGACTTTTTATTCTCGATTAAAGACAACAGAGGTTGCAAACATTCTGGACATCCAAGTTTATCAAATACGGAGGCAAGAATTTCCATATCAACAAATCTGTAGCCACTGACACATTTTGAGTGTTTACTCGGTACTATTATTGGTTTTACTTTTCTTTTTGATACACTTGCAAATACACTTTCACTATCAACATTATCAACAGAGTCTGTCATATTTACACCATTACTATTAACACTATTTACATCAATATTTACACATTTTTCTTGTTTTCTTAAACCATAAAATGTACATTTACGTTTCTTAAGACGTTTCGTTGAAAATTTAACTCTACCACAACTATATTTCGACTTAAAGCTGTCCATTTTTCTTCACTCGTGTGTAAATTAGCAGCTTAAAAGACGACTTACAATGAACAACACATAAAACACTTTTCTAAATATGTGGTTTTGAATCATGGCTTTAGAGATAGTAGAAAGTATTTATGATGAAACTGCAAAAAAAAACGGCATAAAGAGGGGACTATATGCATTTTATTAATAATTTTCTTGTAACTAGGGGCGTTGCTAGGTGAGAATTGCAAACAGGTGGTCATACAAAAATGTCATTTATTTTACAAATAAAAGTTAATTTTGAATAATTTTTTCACCATTTAATTTTATAATAAATTTACTTTTAGAATAGCTAAAAAAAAAAATAAAAAAAAACGTTTTTTTTGAGGAGTGTTCCCCCTTAAAGCGAAAGTCAATCCTACACATCTCAAAAACTATTGTTTCTTATTACTAAAGCTTTGTCAAAATCCAGTTCTATTTAAGAATTTTAAATTTGAAAAAAATTAATTTAAAATTCAACTTTTTTTACTTAATCATAATGCTACCTTAAAGCAGTGCTGGATTATGGAGGAGGGAGGGGGTTAGGGGGGCTATAGCCCTGAGCCCCACAATTTTGGGGGCCCCGATTTAAAGTAAAAGATTTTTTATTAACTCTGAAAATGAATTCTTTTATTAAATTAAAAAAGCCAAAGTTAAATTTATTAAATTGTCTAATTGAAAACAAAAACACAAAAATAAAAAAAGACAGTCAACAAAAACGCTGCATTTTTTGTTGCTACATTTCTGCAAATTTTTCAATTTCTGCAAACGCTGCATTTCTGCAATTTTTTTTTTAGGTCTTGGACAAGCGGAGAAGCGCTATTACTTCTACGAAAAAATAACTAGATTGGCAGCAGCGCTTTATATCAAAAAATTTTTAATATTAGCTACAAAAACAATTTCCTTTGGGAAATTATTAATGACTTAAATAATTATATTGTCTTAGAAAATGTATTAACGATTGCAACTCTACAAATCTTTTGCGAAAGAGAAAATTCAAGAGAAAAAACGAAAAGCTTAACACTTTTCAGGTTATACAGTTATTATTATTATTATTATTATTGTTATGCTAAGAAAATATAAAATGGAGCTTTTAAAAGGAGATTGAAGAAGAGAGAGGAAATGGTAGCTAAACTTCTGAAAATGACAAATTTTTTTTCATCAATATGCAATTTCCATAAACTGTAGAAAATAATAAAAACGATGAAAGAAAAGATGATAACAATAACACTAAAAATGAGGTAGCCTGCCTCGATCCTTCAAATAAAATTCGCAAAGTTGAAAGTGTTGAATCTACAATGCGTAATAATTAACTTGACTCAGCTACTCCAATTTTTACTATCTTTAATGACACCTTTAACACTGCTACACAAACAATTTACTGTTTAGAAGTTTAATATTATTTATCTATAACCTGTCACTTTTTATGACACTTATTACATACACTTATTATTTTTTATTAGGCTTATATCTACCATGATTTTTTTGTCCTAGATACTATTCTGCATGAAGAACCTTTTTTATGGCCATTAGAATTAAAGGAAAATGAACGTATGAAGTATTTAAACAAGGGGTATGCTTTTTTTCATACTAAAGACTCTAATTTCGAATCTTCGAAACGAATGTTCAAAAATCAGTATAAATATTCGGTAAAATATTTTCAAAAAGTGATGAATAATCGCGAAAAGTGTGACCAAAAATGGTTAATGTTTTCTAAATCCACTGGATGTGTATTTCGTTATTTTTACAAAACGTTTTCAACCGATTACAGCAATGTATTTGTCAAAAGTGGTTTTTACAATGGGAAACAAGCTGACCAAACTATTTTTAGCCACGAAAACAGCAAGGAACATATTCAATGTATGATTAAATGGATAGAATTCATAAAACAAAAAACTCATATCGATGATTATATTGTAAGCCAAATTAAAGGCGAGATTAATTATTGGGCTGCGATCTTGAATAGAGTAGAAGCAGTTATTCGTTTTTTTGCCGGAAGTAACGGAAATTACTTAGACGTGTTAGAACTGTTAACTCAATTCGATCCAGTTTTAAAGCAAAACATTGACATTTTTGCAAAAAAAGGCAAAGGTAATGTATCTTCTTTGTCTAAAACTATTTGTGAAGAGCAATTGATACTATGTCTCAAAAGGTTTTAACACACATTATTAGCGAAATAAAAAAGCAAAATACTGGGGAATTATCGAAGATTCTACGCCTGATATTTCTCTCGTGGATCAACTCCCTGTGATATTTCGTTATTATTTAAACGGCTACGTGCACGAGAAATTTTTTTGATCTCTACAAATTAAAAGTCACGAAGGTAAATCCTTGATTACTGACATTTTAGATCTACTGAAAAAATATGTTATTGATATAAGCAACTGTTGTGGACAGGCATACGATAATGCAAGCAATATGTCTGGTAAATATTCTGGATTACAAGCACGTTTAAAAGAGTAGAGTGAATTAGCTTTTTATATCCCCTGCGCTGGACCTTCTTTAAACTTTGTAAGGCAGTGTCAGTGACTGCATCATATGAACTATTTTGAGACTCTATCAACTATTTTGGCGTCCTGCAGAGTTTGTATTTATTTTTTGTAGCTTCAACACGCAGATGGGATTTATTGAAAAGAAAGCATGCTACACTCAAGCGTTTATCAGATACACGATGGTCATGTAGGCCAGATGCTTCAAAAAGTTTAAAAGAAAATTTTGATAGGATTCATGCAGCGTTATGTCTTATAGCTGAGGATCCAGAAGAAAAGGCTGATACTTTTCATGAAGCTGTGTATTTATTAAATAAGATCACTAAGCTAGAGTTTGCATTTCAGTCTGTACTTTGGCATCACATGTTTATGAGGTTTAATAAAGTTAGCAAGTTTCTTCAAATAGTTGAATTAGATTGGCATACAGCAAGCAGTATGTTACTTTTACTAATTGACTATGTGAAAAACTTACAAAACGACTTTACGAGATTTGAGAATAAATCGAAAAAACTTAGCTCGTTTATTGAAAAAGACTATTCTGATAAGAATAAAAAAGAAGCAATTAAAAAATTGAGTAACGGAAAAAACCAAGTTGATACTTTAAAAGTATCTGACAAGTTTCGAGTGAATACATTTTTTGTCATTATTGACAAAATTGTAACACAACTAACTATAAAAAGTGATGGTTACAGCCACATAAATAAGTTATTTGGATTTCTGTCAAAGCTGTTAACTATTAGTATCATGGAATTGCAGGTTAGCGCAAAAAAAAAAAAAAAAAAATTGATGAAATTTACTTAAAATATTTTGAAGATAGTTTCATTTTTGAAATAGAACAATTTGTATCTTTATTAAAGTTGCAACCTCCAGGTTTTTTTCTCATAAAAAAGATTATTCTGAAACTAAAAACACATTGATTCTTCTGCATGTTTTAAATTGGATTGTTGAAACCGATATTATTGATGTATTTCCGAATGCTTATATAGATTATTAATTGTTTTTTACTATCTCCATAACAAATTGCGAGGCTGAGAGACCAATTTCTGCTCTCAAAAGAGTAAAGAACATGCACCGATCAATGTTTCATACTCGTTTAAGTAATATAGCAAGATTAACTATTCAATCAAAATTGTTAGAAACTA
This sequence comes from Hydra vulgaris, assembly GCF_038396675.1. NCBI lineage: Eukaryota > Metazoa > Cnidaria > Hydrozoa > Anthoathecata > Hydridae > Hydra > Hydra vulgaris. Next base: position 6,723,336 of record NC_088927.1, read on the forward strand.
AGGATTTCAGCGATGTGATAGATGGGTTTGTGGAAAAGAAAAACAGAAAGAAATCACTTTAGTTCTATAAAATAAAATCTTGACTTGAGTAAATAGGCCGGGTAAATAAAAATGAGCAATTGCTTTTACTTAGTAATTGGTCAGCTTTACGTGAGTAAAAACTTTACCAGTTTTCCTTAAATTTTTATTTACCTGAAGCTAAGCAGTTAACTCAATAATTGTTCAGCGTGAATAAAAACTTAAGGAAAATTGATAAAGTTTTTATTTGCGTAAAGCTGACCAATTACCGAGTAAAAGCAATTGCTTATTTTTATTCACCCGACCTAATATCAGCGATAGCTTTTTCAAGAATGTCTTTATTTTACTTATTTTCTTGTTGCCCATGAAAAGGGGCCTCTTACTTTAAAATAGCCCCAGGCCCCGAAAAAATTTCATCAGCCACTGCCTTTAAAAATGTATTTTGACGTAATACTAATAACAAGTGTTAACAAGGGTGGATCCAGCTTTTTTTGTTGATTGAGAATTTTAATTTCATGCAATAATCTCTTACCGTTCAAAAATTATGACTATATAAAGTTTGAGCCCCCTCCCCTCCTCACAATTAAAAGAATTAAAAATTTTATAAGATCATAACTTTTGAACGCTAAGAGATTTAAATTGAAATTTAAAACTTATCGATGAACATAAATTTATTAAAGAATACTAAATAAAATATTTTACCAACTTGTCGCTCTCACGTTTGGGGCAGTTGTGGCCAAAATTTGAGAGTTTTTTTGTTCATAGGCTCCAATCATCACAATTTTTTGTAAAGCATTTTTATCTGACATAGAATAAACATATAAATGTTTGGAGTTTGTTCCATATAATGAAGTTACCAACTTCTAACACCAAAAAATGCTGGATTTCCCCTGTATGTATGTATGTATGTATGTATGTATGTATGTATATATATATATATATATGTATGTAAACTTTATTTTAAAGCCAATTTTTTCAACTTTTTTGATTTAATATCTTTTTGAACTTCATTAATTTTTAATATATATTACATAAAATGTTTACTCGTGTATATGCTTACTCTTATGCGTAAAACCCAACTAATGTATAAAACAAGAAGTGCAGTGCTATTGTTGTTTATTTAAACAAGTCATCATCATTTTGATGATGACTCGTTTATATTCACAACAACATTTGATAAATTATATTGATTTTCACCATCCTTTATAATTTAACATAAAAAAAAAAAAAAAAAAAAGAAGCAGATTTTCTTTTTAACAAATCGTTGTCCAAATAATGACACTTTAAAATAAACATATAAATCGTTAGAGATAATAGAAGAAAGATAAATTAATAAAAGCAATTAGAAAAAGTTAAAAAAAAAAGAAAAAAATGTGATTAATGTGAAATACATTTCAATAAAATTAACTGCGAGGGCGATTAAAAAACGTTCAAAATATTAAATGTTTTCACACAAAAATGACGAACAGAAAAATTTTTAATTTCAATTTTTTTCAAATAAAACAATAATCTAAAAATTTGGTAAAAATAAGCAAAATAATAATAAAAAAAACTCAAATGAAAACTAAAAGAAGTTTCAAAAAATTATTTTACAAGCATTGTACAAAACTCTTCATCTGCCAAAAAAAAAAAAAAAAAAAAAAAAGTAGCAGAGAATGGAAATCGAAAATTAGCATTAAATTTCCAAAGGAAATAATTGAAAATGAGAAAACCTTCTCCAATAAGAAGCAACAAACAATTGCAAGTTTGATTGGATCTTATTAATTCGAAATGAGTTTAAATCAAATAGACTCAAATTACCTTGAGTCCATTTGGTTTAAAATTTCTTGAACAAAACTTGTTACTTCATTTTGCGGTATTGTTTCGTGATTGACAATGAATGAGTGGTTCTATATAAAAAAAAAATAAAATAATTTCTTTCTTACAAAACTTCTTTCTCATTAAAAGCCACTTCGTATCTTACATAAAAACCTCCGACCCTTAAGGTCGGCAAAAACAAGTTACGTTATGGGAGGGAGGATTAAATTACGTTTTACGTAGAAATAATTTACAACATAAATCTTTGTCAAAGGATGTATCAATTATACTGAAATAAAATATAAGTTAATATTTTCTTATTATTCATAAATTATGTTATATAAATATATGTTATATACTATATAAATATGTAAAATAATACTCGCAAAATTTTAATCAGAATAGTGATTTCAAAAAAAATAGAAAAACTTTGGTAAATAAGCAATTATCGAAATTTCTTACAAGAAGGTCTCTGTACTTGGGCCTTTCTCTGTAATTCTTTTTCAAACTAAACAAAGTATTAAGAAGAAATTTTTATTAAAAAAAGGATATCTCTGTCTATATATATAAATATATTTATATATATAAATATATCTATATATATAAATATATTTATATATATAAATATATCTATATATATAAATATATATATATATATATATAAATATCTATATATAAATATATATCTATATAAATATACATATGTATTTCTATATAAATATGTATATAAGAAAAACTTTATATATATACACATATATTTAGATATATATTAGCCGTAAAAACAATTCCTTTATTTTTTAATTATATGATGAAAAAATAAAAATCTAATTCAATTAAATACCATAAATCTACAAATTCACGAAAACAGTCTGAATAATTTCCATCGGAGGGAAGACTAGGGGACGGTTCATTAACAACCGCTTGCAGTTGGTCAAAAGGTGTCGTCCAACTACTGTAAGGAAATTGTAGACTTGCCAATTCAACCTTTAAAAATCATTAAAAATGAAAATAGCAAATAAAAACAAAACATTTCTTATACATTGTAAACTTTAAGCACAATATATATATATATGTATATATATATATATATATATATATATATATATATATATATATATATATATATATATATATACATATATATATATATATATATATATGTATATATATATATATATATATACACACACGTATATATATATATAAATATATATATATATATATATACATATATACACACACACACATACACACACACATATATATATATACATATATGTATATATATATATATATATATATATATATATATATATATATATATATATATATATATATATATTATATATATGTATATATATATATATATAGAGAGAGAGAGAAAGAGATAGAGAGAGAGATCATCCAGGTCATATTTAAAAAATCCTGAAAAACACTTTGCAAAAAAATCCAAAACAAATCCGGAAATTTCTTCCTACATTTTTGTCTTGATCTAACTTTAAACTAATTTTCTTAATTATTTTGAAACTTTTTTCTTTTTAGTATAGGCTTTGACTTAAAAAAGACTTAAAATATATATTGCAAAAATTTTTATTTTAACTTGTATTTACGAAAGACTCTTTGGAAATCCGTAAAAATTAAAAGTTAAAAGAAATATCTAGAATTGCAGATATATCCTTAAAAAGAAAATTTTTAATATATACAATTATATATATATATATATATATATATATATATATATATATATATATATATATATATATATATATATATATTGTAAAATATTCTTCCTGATGAACCAACTGATGGTGAAACAACTTGTTCAAGACAAAAATTAGATAAGTTTTTTTACTAATTTTTTATTGCTCTGTTCTTTAAGAACATTGAGCACTCTATTTGTAGAATACACTAACATAATTTATACAAACAGGGTCAGGTAAAATGATCTGACCTGTCAGTATGAATAGGTGTTACGTGGGGGGTGGGAGTGGAGTGCCATTACAATTTTTGCCAATAAAAAAAAAAAAAAAGTGCTTGTTTTTTGAAAATTGATGACTGACTTGTCTAAAAGGGTCCAATTTGCTGGCTAAATGAACGAAAAATTCATTGATGGGGGAAAAATCTATTGACAGCACCCCCACACACACCCTTATTTTGAGTTCTTACCCCACAAATCAAACATCTTTTCTAACTTCTCTATTGCACTTGCTTTTAATGGCTGTTGGAATAAATGCCTTTTTCCATACACCCACAACTTTCCATACACCCTTAACTTCGCTGACTGCAAATAAGGAACTTTCTGACTTTTTCAACATTCTATGTTGGTAAGAACACTGATAACACTTGACAAAACAGACTGTTATTCTTGAATTAGAACGCTATTTAACAGCTTGAGAAATCCAGTTGCTTGAAGACTTTTGTTGCTGGTAAATTTAAACTCAAAAAAATTCAGTTAATGCTAATCATTATCAAAAAAAAAAGTTCTGAATGAATGGCAACACTTTAACTACAGAGTCTCTTACAACATCTTACAAAATAATCTTTTTTCTTGTTTTATCTTTCACTACCGAATTCTTAAGAAACTGTATAACCAATCCATTGTAAAATAAGCATCGGGTAAGATTTACATTCTTTATTGTGCTTACCATTTTCTTACTCCCAATTCCAGTTTTAACCTCTATAAATTTTTTTATATGTTCTTGCATGGAACATGTTATAATACTCATGGCTAAAACTTGCTCTAGCAAACAAATTTAAGTCATAGATAACACTAGCCTAGCTTCATTTAACACTGTGTCATAAACCGGCCCTCAGGTTGTACTTTATCTTAAAAAAAAAATGCCATCATACAGATATTTTTTAGGAAATTAAAAATTAAACATTTTAAAAATCCAGGGGTGTATTTTGAGTCAGAGGGGGTTTAAAATCTTATTGAAAATATTGATAATAGAAGGGCAGAGGGGCCTTGACGCTCATCTTGCAAAATTTTTTTATATAAAATATAAATCTAGCATAAAATAGACAAATATATTTAAATTTTTTGTTTACATCCCCCTCCCTCCACCTTCATCAGAAAAAAGCATGCGCTGCGATCTTTGCAATTTACCAAGACTCGCATTTTATGGTACATTGTAAGACTTGTTCAAATACTAATGATAATAAATGACGACTTGATGCACTAAAATATACTTTATTTTTATAACATCTTTATGCTAAATTTATATATCTTTTATTTTTACTTAATATTTTATCTTTTAACATATTATTATCAAATATTGATTATTGCAAACCCAAATTCGGCCTTTCGATGATTTGCAGGCAGAAGTTAAGTTTTATAGAAAATTCTATAAAGCTAAATACTTTGACAGATCTATATTGATGCGGACCTTCCATACATGATGTGGACCTTCCATAACATGATGCGGACCTTCCATGTTCCATGGGTAAGGTGTAATCATAATCTTTAAATTAGGTAATTAAATGAGTCTTTTAATCTAGCAATAGAATGCTTGATATTAAGACTAAGGATTTCACAGAAGCAGTGATCCACAACACACTGTAAATCTTTGAAACATGTAATTAAGGAATGCAGCCTTTAGATCTTGAAGATTATTCAATATCTTGTTACAGTTCACTCCATCAAACCCTTCTCCTTGATAGCCATGTCTGAGAATGTATTTTCCAGACAGCCACTGAATAAAGTTTAGCAATTTTGGCCAGAGAGTAAAAACTAGGTCGCCGAGATCATTAATAAAACTCATAAATATATGAAATGGTGATGGAGAAATTTTGTTTATCAGTCTAACTTTTGGATCTTCATTAAGATAAATAAGCCTTCCTTGTATAACATTTTTTATACAGCTGTTTCTTATTTTTCTCCTGCTGCTTGAAACTCTGAAAGATGAAGATCAAGGCTTCCAAACATTCTTAGAGTTCCTGTATTTACAGTCTTTTCACTTTCACAATATAAACATGCATGAATGCCAACATGGCCAGATAAGCCCATAATCATGTTAGCCAACTTTAAATCCCATGCAATATGAAAACCCAGGTATCTAGCTGGATAATATCTAAATTTGTTATATATTCTGATGTTTCAGGAACATCTTCAGCAAAGCAATAAACTGTATATGTTGCACACCAGACCCCATATATTTGTTTGATCCTCGACATTTACTTCTGTTTTTTATATTATTACTGTTAACTTCAGTTTCACCTGCATCAAAGATGTTGGCAATTATTTCCAAAGAACCTCCACCTCCATCAATTGATACTTGTACAATGGTATTATAAAGATTCAACTCTCTCACTTATAATGCTCATAACAAAATCTGAAGAATCTTTTACAAAAACCAGGTTTCTATCAACCTTTTTATCCCTAACTTCAAATTTCATGGATTGAAGACCGTAATTATTTTTTACAGTTAATTCAAGATCTGACAGTAACTTTGTCACTTCTTTCCTGTGACCTTGTTAAGAGTAGAAATCAGTTTTCTAGTTCCTCTGTTTGAAAGATCAAGATTTGTTTGAAGTTGCTTGAATGTTTCAAAAGAGATTTGTTGAATTTGATTTCTGTCTCTTTTTTTTTCAGGACAACCAACTCTTATTATTAAAGGTTTTCCGCACATGGCTAAATAAAGTAGATCACCTGAATTTACTTGTTTTATGTTCATTTTTACCTTGATTATTGAAGAAACCACCTGCTCTGCACTGTGCATACCTTGTTCTAATGCCGATGATGTAAGGTTTTTTACAGCAGTTGATTTGCAGTCTTTGTGCTCTAAGCCATGACCTAAATATATTGTTGATAACAATTTGACTATACCAATATCATGTAATATTCAAAAATCTTCTGTATATATTACCTATTATTGACAAACATTTAGATATGTTTTATGGAAAAGTAGAAAAGCTCTCATCAATTTCAATTGTAATAATGTCAGACTTGCAGTTCTTGGAATTCCAATCACTATAAATAATAATTATTCAAAATTAACATTTGATCTTTTTATGACAAAGTTGACATTTGCACATCTTTATGTTTTAACAGATATTTTAAAATTATATTTTAACAAATGCAATTAAATTAAACCTAACCTTTTCTATCTTCTGTGTCCACCTCGTCAGTGGTTTCTTTCTTTTTGCAAGCATGTACAAATTACTTTTGCAATTACCACATATTGAAAAAATATGTGGAAATTGCAATTTCTTTCATGTACCCAGAGTATAAATACAGCTGTACCAGTTTTTCAATAGTATCTTGGACTGCAATAAGACTCTTTTTAGTTTTTTTTCCTCCAACTAACACAACTATTTATATTCATTTCCTATTTGCTAAGATTATAACAATGTCATGAGTATATAATACAAATTTTTTAAAATATAGAAAATTTAAATTTTAAAGCATTTCACGCCAAAAACTATTTTAAAAAGATTTGATGCAACAATTAGTAAAAACCATAAGTACTTCATATTTTTATTCCCTACTGGTAAAATTGATAAAAAGTAAGACCCCCTTTTTTATATTTTGGGCTTTATGGTATCAAGTCATCATTTTGTATAAATAAGAGTCCAACAACATCTTACCTTGGTACCTTGCAAGGATCGCAATGCATATTTTTTTCTGGGGAAAGTGGTGGGAGGGGGTGTAAACAAAAAATTTAAATATATTTGTATATTTTATGTTAGATTTATATTTTATGATAAAAATCTGGCAAGTTGAGGGCCAAGGCCCTCAGCCCTCCTATTATCAAAAGTTTCAATAGCATTTTGAACCCCCCCAGTCTAAAAATGCACCCTTGGATTTTTAAATTGTTTAATTTTTAATTTTCTAATAAATATCTATATGATGTCATATTATTTTTTAAGTTGGATAAAGTACAACCTGAGGGTCGATTTATGACACAGTGTTAAGTGATAAAAAATTTTAAAGTTTTTATCACTTTAATTGTATTTTAGTGATAAATTTACAATTTAAAAAACTTTTAAAGTATTTTGGAGGAAGAAAGTTTGTTGTTTTCCAACGTTTCTCAAGATTTGTGCATCAGGAATTAAAACCTCAAAAAAGTTTAATGAAGGTAAATTGTTTTAAACACCTTTTTTAAAATATTTTAAATTCAATTTGTACAGGAGAAGGAAGACTTCCTGCTTACTATTATCTGTTTAATATTAGCACAAATACGTTAGTTACAAATATATTTTGCATTTTGAACTGCAAAGTTGCAATTATAAAATTGCAATTTTTGTGTGCTAATACTGACAACACAGGGACAAAAATGCCCCCAGGAACAAAACGTCTTTATAAAATGCTCCCAGTAGCCCCTTGGTTGAAATTAATTTAAAAAAAATAATAATATACATTTTAGCATTCAAAAAATATGTTTAAAAAATAAGGGTCAAGAAAAAAAAAAAGATATGTTTATTAATTTGCAGGTATTGAGAAACTATTTAAAAAAAAAAAAATTTAAATTGTTTCAAACCTTTTTATCATAAAAATTAAAAAACTTTCAGCTGAATTAAAAAAAAACTTACAATTGTAATACCCAAACTCCAAACGTCTGACCGTATATCATAACCAGTATCCCCTTTGTTTGGATTAATCCTCTCTGGCTAAAAAAGATATTTAAATAACAATTATAAATAAATATATTTAGATCCTAATTTTTTTAAAGTGACTTAATTTAAACTTATACCGCCATGTAAGGTTTGCAGCCTGCACTTAATGTTTTTGCAAGAGAGTCAACTAAGTGACCACTAATTCCAAAATCACATAGTTTGATCTCTCCATCATAATTTACAAGTATGTTTGAAGGTTTTACATCTAAACCAAAAGCCATCAACATTAATATTTTTAAATTAGATAAAAATATACATTAAATACAAAAAAAAATTAAAAAAAATTTTTAGACTTAAAAAAAAAAAGTGTTAACTATGTAGTTCTTTTATAACTATGTTAACTATGTAAGTTCACATATTTCTAAACTTTGAAAAAGCAGAAAATATTGCCCAGAAGCTTGTCTAAAATTATTTAAATCAAAAACATGACTCTATTTAAACGAACACAATAAAACACATTATACACATTATTAACATCGCGTGTTAATAATTGTATGTTGACAACAGGATAAATGTATTAAAATAAAATTTGCAGTCTATGCTGTGACCATTCATGTTGTGATCAACAGAAATTCATAGATTATACTTTTAGAATATTCATCAATGCTAATCAAAAAATTGCTCATCTCATGCTTGACACACATTTGTTCTAAACATTTAACATTTTCAGAAATTATAAATTTAGCTAAAATAAACTAATTATTACCTAAATTAAATTTTTGTCACAAACAACAAACAGAGGAAACTAATTCAGATATTTATTAAATATACAAAAATACAAAAAAAATCTTGATTTTTTTTGTGACAAGACTTTTAATGGAGGATGTCATGGATGAAAAGGTTTTTGGATGATTGCATTTTATATTGCATTATTATTATTATTACAATTATATTAAAAAGAGTCACCACCCCAAAATATTTTTAATCAGCAATTTTGATCTTTAAATGCATTATTTTCTTTTAATTTTTTTTTTCCAGACTTTTTAATAATGTTAGTAAATGATTGTAAATGTGTCCAAACAACAATCCCCTTGTAAAATCTAAAAATGTTTCTTACTACAGTTTTTTTTACTTGTTTTTTTTTTTTTTAGAATTATTAAACAGTTCACTGTATGATTGGATCTTTGATTTGAAATTTAATTTGCTCCATATTTTTTTCATTTGCATGAATATTTATGAGCTATGGATCTTTTGAGTTTTATATCTTTTTTTTTTTTGTCCTGAAAATGACAACCAACAATATCCAAAACACAGCCATTCCCTATTTTATTTTGTAATGTTTAAAATTATAACAAGTTATAGTTCACATACTAGAAGCCATACTATAAAATAACATAAATTTAGAAATAAATTTTTTTCTACTGCTTATTGCTTCTTTGATTCTTTTCTACAATTAACCAATAAACAATAAATAAATAAAAAGCTCCAATAAACAGATAGTAAATAGCAATATAAACATTCTCAAAGAATTATTATCACTATATAATTCCCAATATCATGTACAACTATGTACAATGTTGTATGTGAGGACAAAATCATAATTTTCTTATATTATAGTTTAAATCTTTAATCCAATTAAAAATTTTAAAAAATTGGGAATCGAACTAGGGACTTTTTGCTTATGAAATGAGCGTTCTATAACTACACTACTGCATTTATTACCTGCATAATGTTGAAAATACCTAAATTCACTATTATTAATTATAAATACCTCTGTGTATAACATGTAATGTCTTATGTAAGTACTCAAGGGCTGAAACTACCTGAAATTAAAAGAAGATTGAAAACAAACAATAATAATGAAAAAATAACAATAAGAAAATACTTTTTAAACATGTACAGCAATAAATAAAAAAAAAGATTTTTAAATAAATCTTTTCTGTTCTTTTTTGTTAATAAAAAAATCTGGAAAAAAAATTGAATTATCATATTCTATTTTTAACAGAAAACCATTTTTTAGCATTTAACATCTTTTATAAGTAAAGATGGAGTGGGGGTGTTATGGAAACAAAAGAGAAACATGCTAGCTAGCAAATTATCAGATTTACACATTTTTTTCAAAATTTGTAACTAATTTTTGACAGATGATTTGTGTTCTTATGACTAGGTTTTGAGCAAATATGAAAAAAAAAAAAAAAGAAACCTTAAGTATTTGTAAAATGATCAGAAAAAATCATTGAAAAATAGACCTACTACAATTTGCTTTACAGGTCCTATATTTTCAATGTTTTTACAGGTCCTTACTTACTTACTTACTTACTGCTAATAATATAACTATACATTTTGACATATTATTAGTAGTAAGTAAGGACATGCTGTCCATACTTACTGCTAATAATATAACTATACATTTTATAGTTTATATTAATTTTATAAAAATAAAACTTACTGCAAACGAAACTTTCTTTAGTACATATTCTGGAATTTTTTGGTTTCGATCTGAAACAATTTTATAAAAATGATCTAATGAAGTTCTCATCAACTGCATACATATCCAAACATCACCCTAAATAATATTATTTATACAAATAAGGTTTTAACACAATGCAATACAAAGAAGGGATGGGGAGTCCCAAAAGGACTCTGGCTTTATATCTTGATTTTTCTCTGGACTCCAGAAGCTCTAAATATGTTGGTTGACTTATGATCTGCTACAAGAAAAAAAATTCATGAAATTTAATGACTTGGATTGGAACTTATTGTTTTTAAGGATGGAGTCCTGGAATCCTTGTCACGATTATACCTAAGGACTCCAGGTTCAAAAATTGATTGTTCCTCTAAGTTAAAAATCATTTAATTTGTTGCCCATAAGCTTTTTTATGTTTTAAGAGCTCATGGATATTAAAAACTAGGAAGAAGTAATCTTTTTGTAACTTTCAAATCCGGAGACCTGGACTCCACATCCCTGATATAAAAACTTGCAATATAAATAATATAATATTATTTATCTTGCCTTTTGTTTCAAACATGCACAGTTTCAAGTGTGCAAAGGAGAAAAAATGTTCAAGAAGGTTTTGTTTTTGATAACCATAGATCAATGGTTATAAAAACAGTAAAAAAAGGAGTCCAAAGATTTTTTGCTTATTTTTACTTCCTGTTTTTCCATTACATTTCAAAAGCATTATTATATATTTAGAGCTTTCCCTCTCCTGAATTTTTAAAAATGCTGTTATTAGAGATAATATTATTTATTATATACTTTTTATAGCATGCTTTAAGCAGTCAACAGTATGTTGACTGCTTAAAGCATATATATATATATATATATATATATATATATATATATATATATATATATATATATATATATATATATATATATATATATATATATATATATATGTATATATATATATATATATATATATATCATATATATATATATATATATATATACATATATATATATATATGTATATATATATATATGTATATATATATATATATATATGTATATATATATATATATGTATATATATATATATATATATGTATATATATATATATATATATGTATATATATATATATATATATATATATATATATATATATATATATATATATATATATATATATATATATATATATATATATATATATATATGACAGGTGACAGCACACAGGCAGAATTTCGTTGACAAGTGCCATTTTGCAGCGGACAAAACAAGTGCAACTTTTTTGGTTTGTTTCATTTTCTTAAGTCTGGTCCGTGTCAACGTCACGGAAGTTTTTTAATAATTAAAGGAAGTATCCAGAAGTTTCCAGAAGCATGCAGAAGCTTCCAGAAGTTTCCAGAAGCAGCATCTGGAAGCACCCAGTAGCATCCAGAAATATCCAGAAATATTTTGCAAGACAACCACCTATCGGTGATGGATTGGCCGCCTCAATCCATCACCGGATCTCAACCCTATCGAGAACCTGTGGGAGATCGTCAACCGCAGAATTAATCGTGAAGGTGTTCGTAATAAGGATCAATTGTTTAAACAAATCCAAAAGGCCTGGGCAGCGATTCCACAAAGTTTCATTGATCACCTGATCGAATCTATGCCTCGAAGATGCAAGGCTGTGATCAACAACAAAGGATTCGCCACGAAATATTGATAGCGAAATACAGCTTGGTCAACATTTTGTTGAGTTGCACTTGTTTTGTCCAAAAGGAAATCAACTTTTTTTAATACTTTTGATTAATTTATTAATTTTTGTGTACGAATAATGAACTTTGTGATGAATAAAACTTAAAGAACTTTGTCTCTAAACAGTTACATGGTTATTTCTCTAAATTGAAAAAATGCAGCACTTTTATATAAAGAAACTAAATTAGCATTATTTGGTTGCACTCGTTTTGTTCGATACTGTATATATATATATATATATATATATACATATACACACACACACACACACACACACACACACACACACACACACACACACACACACACACACACACACACACACACACACACACACACACATATATATATCAGGGGCAATTCTAGACTGTTTTTGACATCACTGATCGCACTTTGGTGCCACCCAAATAAAGTCTAATTTTGTAATTAGCACAAGAAGCTAAGCTTGTGAAGTTAACAAATATAAAATAATTCTGCATTTGCTCAAGTAAAGTCATTTTTGTATGCAGAACATCTTTAGTATGCAGAGTGTCAAAATTTAAAAAAACTCCAGCACTTATTACTTTATTTAGATATGTTTTTTCCAAGATTTTGGTGCTGAAACTCATAACTTTTTCCTGCATAAGTTTAAAAAAAAACACTTGAATTGCAGCACTAATGATATTTCCGAAGTGATACAAAAATTGTTTTAAACCACTGTAATAATAAACATAAAAGTATGTAATCTAAATAAATCTAAATACTACTTAAATCTAAATACTACTTAAATCTAAATACTACTTAAATTTGTGTACTACAAACTTGAAAAAAACTGTAATTAATTAAAAAGGCATTAACGCTATAAATACTATACTAAATAGTCAGTCATAACAATGACTGAAGAACAAATTTAAGCAATTAACTTAAAAAAAGCTAAAAACAAAAACAAAATATTCATGACAGCTAATTAATAATAATTTAAAATAAAGAACTACTTGAAGGCTTACCAAGTTTCTAGTTATATTATCCAAAAAACTCTTTTGGAAGACACAATCTAATTAAAGCACTTTTTTATTTTAGTTAAGATAAAAAAATAGCAAAATTTCTCAATAAATCACAAAATCAGAAACCTTAAAGGAGAAACAACTTAGGATAATAATAACAGTAAGATATAATGAAATAAAATAAGACATTCATTTGTTAATAAAAACTAACATAACAATATTTTTTTCTTATTTTCAAGTACATCAATTTATTTTTCTATAAACTCAAATTCTTGTTTTAATACTTTTTCTTTTTAATCCATTCCCTTTCTTAACGTAACTCAGGTCACTTTTTTTCTCTGCAAGTTCCATTCACTCTGTAATCTCATTTTCCATCATTAAAATAGCTTTTTTTTTGCAACCTTAACGTTTTGATTTAATTTTTTGATGTCAGCTTTTGAGTCAGCGAGTCAGATGTCTCTCAGCAAATGTTGCCTGTCTTACTATAATTGCCAGTAACTAAATGTCATGTAAAAACTTGATCGTCTTAAGCATGTGAATTAATGTTTTGAATGGAGCTAGTGCAGTAGAAGTAGTTACCTTGTTGAGCCGAAGTTAAGAGGATAGACAAATGAAACAGCAACATAGTTACTTCTCACCTTGCAGGACTATCATGTAAAATATGGTAGGCAGAATTTAAAACTTTATGCAGATTCCATTTTGTGAGAGCATCTCCAGCTTTTAAACTGCCAAGGATAATATGCAAATTGCAAGCTCCAATTATAATAACAAAATGTAAAAGAGTTTCAGTCAAACTTGTACCGAATTCATCGAAAAATTTTAGATTGACATTGGGACCATCCATTTATACTTGGTAAAGTTTTTTTATTTCCAAATTTTCAACAATATCTTTGAAATAAGTTAATGTCATGCTGTGTTGTATGACTTAAGACACTTGATTCATAATAACAGACATTTACATGATTTTTATTAACATCCCAGAATCTAATATAAATATCCATTTCAGAAGTTTGAGAGGTCTCATTTAAACTCTCATCAAAAGAATAGCCATTGATGTCTGACAGTTTTAAATTTCTAACAAAACTGATTTTAAATAAGAAGCTAAACCATGATTTAACTTGTATGAAACTTTGCTTCAACCCATCTGAAATTGTGAAACATATCTGTAAATGAAATGGGAAACATAGCTGTAAAAACATGTAAAACTTAAGTCATCATTTAAATGTAGAGAAAAATCACTATCCACATTTTTAAGCTGCCAAATAATTTCAGCCTTAGCAAAATCTAGTTTTTTGATACACGAGTCTAATGTCTTTTGTTTTTCTGTAATTGACTTGTTAGAATCAGAAAAGGCAGATGTTAAAGAACTTTTCTCTTTTGGTTTTTCAAAGAATCCTTTCACTTTTCTTAATTTTATATTGTGCTTTGCTCCTTTTGCATGCTCTGCCAAGGCTTAGCGCCCTCTTAAACTATTAAGTGGGTGCTCAGTCTTTGCTGTTGACTATTATTGAGTGCTATTGACCTGTGGCAAACCACACATTTTGCTTAAGTATCATTTTTAAAATCTTTCTTTAGCCAATCTTTAAATCATCTTTGATGCTTCACTTTTTTAACTAATTTTAAATAATTACTAATTATTATCAATAATTATATTATTATATATTAATTGTTATAATAATTACTAACTATTATCAATAACTAAAATAATTATAAAAAATTAAAAATATAAAACTCTAAAAAGTAAAAAAACTTCAAAGTTAGTAAGATTTAAAAAAATCTTCAAAAATTTAATAACTAAACACAAATTAAACTACTAAACAACTATTTAAAAAAAAAAAAAAATCAAGTTTTTCCATCACCAATGTTGCTTAAAATATTCCAGTTTTTCCAGCGTATTTTTTAAAAACAGTTTTTTTTTAGTTTTTCCAGCAGAGTGAACACCCTGAGTATAACATGTTAAATAACTTGGGTACGTGCATTAACCAAAAGTTTAGTTCAGCCTGTACTTAACAGCCTCTACTATTTGTTAGTAAACTTAAATAAATTTTACTTGCAATACCATTTAGAGGTTAAATGTTGTCTAAAAAAAAATAATTTGTCAACATTTAAAAAAATCAATGAAACCAGAGCCTGGAGTTTTTAAAAAGTGCTGAACTTTGGTCACCAGACAAAAAATATTGACAACTAAAAACCTCAATACCTCTTTGAATAATGCACCATAAAAATGAACAGTGTATGGATAATTGCTTAAACGCATATTTACATCTAAATCCATAAGTAATCGACGCTGTTCAGTTGAGTTAACAGTATGGCGAATACGCTATAAAATATTTATTAATAAAATTATTAATTTTATTAACAACTTTGTCTTTTTTTTAATAATAAAGCAAAAAGCAAAAAATAAAAAAATTAATTACTTTTACTGCCATCTCAATACCAGTTGCAACATGTTTCATTTTTTCTACTACGCCATAAGCTCCTCTACCAAGTTCTGAAATTAATTGCAAATCATTTGCATTGCATGGGTAGCTCTATATAATAAATGTTATAAAAACTTTATATATCATTAAATATATTATATTATTATATTTTATTCTATATTTTATATTGCAATTATAATATATAACTTTATATATTACTATTAAAAAAATTACAAAAATGGGAAAAAACACATATAAACTGTACTTCTATTTGAGTTGATAAAGTTAATAAATTCACAACAAGAGGTAACCCACTACTATTGCTAGGGTGGTAGCCCTCTTAGCTATTGATTTTAAATTTATGGCAGGAGGTAATTCATTGTTATTTAGAGTATAGGCCTCTAATCAAGAGAGTTGGCAAAATCTAATAACAAATGAACTTTCTAAAACGGGTCAATTGATATACACTGAATGTCAGTTCACATTCCCAAACAACTATAATAAAAAAAATAAGTCAACAGAGCAGCTGGTGGTAACAAACATGGCCATTAAAGAATTAGACAAGAAAAAGAGAAGAGTAAATCAACTAAAGAAAGCGTAGAAATGAAATCAAAAGAAGACAAGTCAAAAATAAATGAAATTTTTAAGCTCATAAATCAAAAAAAAGTAATACCAAATTTTGTCAGACAGCTGACATCTAAAACTAACAAACCAGGCGCAATTTTTGTTGAAATACCTGAGGATATTCTTCGCAACACAATAGCCAATAGCATCAGCCAAAAAATTGAGTAGTAATGTCACACATAATAATATTTACCTTCAGATTTGACTCAAAACTGAATGAAATAAAATAAATAAATCAAGAACGAACAATGATCCTTTTTGGTATGTCATCTGTGGCAATAAAACTGCCAAATTCAAAAAAAAAATCAGATCAATAAATTTCTACATAATTCAGTGTTAGATTTATTTAGAAATACGTTTTTCACGGTTTTCGCTAAATGCGTCGGTGAGAACTTAACATCGGATTGGTTCTTACTTGACAAAATATATGACTATTTTTGTGTTAAGCAGTTCTTTTTAACCTTCCTGATCCTGAATGACATTGGATGCCACCTGTTGTTTTAAACATCTTTAGAGTATATCTGACGCAATTCTCTGAAATTTTTAATTTTCTTACTATTTCTCTATTACTGATCATTGAGCCATCCTTCATACCTATTATTTGCCACTTTGTCACTTCATTTTTCGCTTCGCTTTTCAACCCATTTCTATGTATATTTGCTTTTAGGTCTTATCAAATTATTTTAAAAGGCTTTAAATGTGACTAAACTGGTCATCATAAGTAGTTATATCCAACATTTTATGGGAAATTGTCAAGCTATCATATAAATTAATAAAATAATTATGAATAACAGTCGGTTTGACAAGAAAGTAGAACGGAAGTCAATTTAAAAGTTTGTGCGCCTATTTTTTTTTTTTTTACAATCTTTCCAGGTATGTTTTTTGTATTCCTTTGAAAAAAGTAAATTATTAAAAAAAAAGTAACTATATATGAACTTGTTATTGACATGTTAGTTGTCACGATGTCACTTGAATGAAGTGAAGTTTATCCTTTAATCGTTATTTACTAACATTACATTAATAATGTATTGGTTATTATCCACCAGATTAAAATAAGTAAACAAATATTAAATTGAAAAATATTTCAGAAATTTATTTTAAAAATCCTTGTATTTTATTATTACAGATAATATTTTAAAACTGACAGGTGTTTCTCGATCCTCACTTGGATTTATTTTGTAGCAATATAAACAGACTCAATCTATAGAAAAAGATAAAAAAGAAAGGATATAAAGATAAAAATAAAGCAAAATCTATAATTCAGTCCATAAAAGCAAATCTGTGTTAGTTGCAGAGGAATCTTGCAGGAAAAATTAAATGCAGCTAAGCTTTGATGGAAAAAGTACTCAAGCATATCATAAAAAGAAAACTCCAATGCAATCCATTGATGAAGAAATTAAAACTATTTATCGTTTTATAGCTATATAAACTTTTAAACCAAAAAAAAATTTTAAACCAAAAGACAATGAAACCTTTTGCAAAAAGACTTTTTCACTATTGCCTTTGTTTTTTCACTATTGCCTTGTTTTTTTGGTCATTTTATTTTGGAAAAAAAACCCCTGGGATCGGTTTTTTTTCTTCTTCGGGGGGATGGGGGGGGGGGGGGGGGAAATAAAAAATTCATCATTTACGCTACTAAATTTAACTTTAATGGCAATATCTTAATTCATATTTTAATTTCAAATTTTAATAGAACAATTAAAATTGAAAATTGCTAAAATTCTTTTATTTTGGTATGCTAAAAGGTATACACGGTTGGAGCTATATAAAAGCTTCTTAGATAATTTTATCTTCAATTTTATCTTTATTCGTTTTAGTGTTATATATTGACACAATAAATATTGTTTATTTACATTTGTTATACTTAATTACATTTAATATTTGATATGTATATATATATTTTTTGTTCTGATTCACTGCCAACAAGGCTGCAAGCAACCACTATTAAGTATGGAGTTACTAGGAAAAAAAAAAGAATAGAGACTTAAAGAGTTGAAGGTTGTAGGAGTCAGGAAAACATGAAGATGGGAGAGAGTTCCAAAGGTTGAAATGCATGAAAAAAGACTAGACGAATAAAAGTTTTTAGAGCATACAGGGGCAGATACAGTAAACGAATGAGACATAGATAATTAGACCCACTCAGATAGAGTAGGTCCAACTACGTTTACAATGCATTTTTGGACCTTGTCTAGAAGAGAAAGAGCATCAATAGAACCAGCCCAAAAATGACAAAGGTATTCCATACAGGGACAAATAAGAGCTACTTTAAGGTTGTCTGGAAGATCATTAGTATGTCTGTAGTATGTCTGGAAGATCATTGATATAGACAAAAAACATTACAGGACTAAGGATAGAACCTTGAGGTACCCCAGAAGTAACTGGAAATGAAGGATAGTGTTAGCCTTTGAGGATGTGTTTAATAAAGCAGTCAGAAAGAAATGATTTTATCATCTTAAAAACTTTCCCAGATACTCCATAGGAAACAAGCTTGCAGAGTAGACCAGCATGCAAAACTTTGTCAAAAGCTTTATATATATAAATATATATAAACATATATATATATATATATATATATATATATATATATATATATATATATATATATATATATATATATATATATATATATATATATATATATATTACCACTATTTAGTAGCCTTCTCACCTGTAGTGGCCTTCTTGGCCTTGAGGAGGCGAATAACAAAAAAAAAATAAAAAATGAAAAAAAAAAATACTAGATAAAATAATTAAAAAAAAACTGGTAAAAAAAGTCATTTTACATAAAAGTTGAATAAATAAGCAAAAAAGCGTTGCAGCAATTTAAAGCAAAACTCTGCAAAGTTTTTGCAGGCATGTGGGCAAGCGCGAAAAGGCTTGATCGCAAAAGTGTCGGCAAAACCGAGAAGACTGTATATATATATATATATATATATATATCAGGGTTTCTTAACCTGTGGTCCCTGGACCATGGTTAAGACCACCTGAATGTATGCCATGGACTAGAAAAAATATGGGACAAATTTAGAAAAAATATAAATAATATAATAATACACTAAATTTTTAAATTTTTAATTGATAGTTTATAGCAAGACATATGTGCCAAGACTTCACTGCCAAACAACACTTTCAAGTGCCATTATTGTTTTTTTATCACACAAGTGAAGGCGAATATTGTTTTACACAATAATTTTCATCGCCTTATAACATTTATTTATAATATAGCTTTCATTATTTATTTCATTGGTTTTTCAGTAATTGAAGTGTACTTTTGTGAAAATTTTTTTCTTTCTTTTTTACAGTTGTTAAAAATGTCAAAATAAAGAAAATATAACGATTCATATGTCACCTACGGTTTCACTTTTGTAACTGAATGAGATGGAACACAAAAACCATAGTACTTTTTATGTGATAAAGTGCTTGCTAATAGCAGTATGAAGCTGTCAAAATTGTCAGAACATCTTAAATCTGTCCACCCAAAAAAGCTTGATTTGAGAATACTGGAACTTTACCTAAACTAGTTTTTACTCCAACACAAAAAGTTTAGAGTTAAAGTTTAACATTGTTCAAAGTTGCATATTGCATTGGCAAACAAAAAAAGCCACACACTATTGCAGAAACTTTTCTAAAGCCTTGTTTACTAGACATAATAGAACTCGTGTGTGGTAGAGATCAAAGAAAGAAAGTTGAAGCAGTGCTTTGTCAAATGATGTCACCCATTCTAGAATTGATGAAATGTCTTACAATGTTTTGCAACAGGTCATAAATGAACTTAACTCTTTGTCATTTCTTCTTGTCCATTTGCATGCCATTCAGAATGCAACTGGACGAGAACACAGATTTATTACAGTGTAGCCAGCTCATGGTGTTTGTAAATTATGTACATATAGAAACACAAAGTATGAAAAAAGAGTTTCTGTTTTGCAAATTACTTTTGGGAACAACAAAAGCAAGGAATGTTTTTAGTATGATAAAAAGTTTTTTTGCAAAACATGGCGTCAATTGGATAAATAAGCTGGGCAGTTTGTGTACAGATGGAGCACCTGCAATGTTTGGAAACACTTCGGTTTTGCAACATTGGTCAAGAAAGAGATTCCTAACGTCAAATAACTCATTGCTTCTTACACCGACATGCATTGGCATCAACTTTGCCTACTTTCTTGAAAGGAGTTATGGCCACGTGTATCAAAATAATTAACTTTATAAGAAAAGCTTTGAGTCACCAGCTGCTTTGAATCACCAGCTGTTTAAGAAACTTTGTCAAGAAATTGGATCTGACCACGAAGTATTGCTGTATTATACAGAAGTTCGCAGGTTATCAAGAAGACGCATAGAAGTCTTGATATTTCTGAAAGATTTGTATCAAATTCTGGTGAGTAAAAACTTTTTGCAAGGACTAGCTTACTTAGCCGATATTTTTTAGCTATTTGAATGAAATAAACCTGTCTCTTCAAAGCCCTGCTGTCACAATTGTGGATGCAACTGAAAAACTAAAATCTTTTTTTAGTAAACTGCCACTTTGGAAAATAAGAGTGGATGTAGCTATTACTGCAAATTTTTGTATGTTGGAAGAACTACTGTCGTCAAGAAATTTAAATGAAGAAATACAAAAGGAAGTCTCAGAACATCTTAAAACGCTACAGAACTCATTTGAAGGGTACTTTTCCCCCAAAAGCCTTGATCAGGAGACTTGGGTGCATAGCCCATTTATGATTGATATCAATGATGAAGATCTTATTAAAGATGATTTAATAAACATGAGATCCAAAGCAGTATTGCGAGCTGATTTTCATGCAAAGGATGTTTGTGATATTTGGGGAAGTTTAGAACAAGCTTATGCTCTTCTTGTTAAACGAGCAATGTCCATATTATTTCTGTTTGCTACTACGTACCTTTGTGAGTCAGGTTTTAACCTTGCCTATTTAACCGATGCCTTTAACCCTCCTTTAGATAAAAAATCAGAACTCAGTTTTTTTCATGTGCTAGGGTTATCTTTGTGATTAATTTAAGTCTATCTTAAGTTTAATTGCCCAATATTTAGTTCATGGTCAAGCTTATTTTCTATTCAATAAGTCCCTAATATTGTTTTAAAAAAATTTCTTTGAAAATAGATCAACTTATTACTTAAAGAAAGGGAAATTTTATATAAAAAAAACAAACAAAAAAAAAAAAAAAATGTAAAAAAAGATAACAAAAAACTTATTAAAACTCATGCTTTTTATTTTTGATATAAAAACTGTAGTTTTTTTGCAATAAAATCTAAAAAAGGATTAGCACAAAAGATAACCACACCACATTAAACACCGAGTTTTGATTTTCTATCTAAATGGGTTTTAAGGCACCATTATATCTATATATAGATATATATAAATTATACATATATATATATATATATATATATATATATATATATATATATATATATATATATATATATACATATATATATATATATATATATATATATATATATATATATATAATATATATATATTATACATATATATATATATATATATATATATATATATATATATATATATATATATATATATATAGAGAGAGAGAGAGAGAGAGAGAGAGAGAGAGAGAGAGAGAGAGAAAGAGAGAGAGAGAGAGAATATCTATAAACTATTGAGTGATTTTTTTATTGTTCTTCTTGTTGGTAATCCATTATGATTAAGCTCTCCATACAGGGGCAGAAATAAAACCTTAGTTGCCCAATTATTTAAACCTCTGAACCAAAATAGTGAAATGGAAAAAGTTAAATGTTCCTTTTGTCATAAGATTATATCTAAAAATTGAACTTGAACAACAAAGCATGTTAAAAATTTTTGAAAGTGTTCTGATATAGTTCTATATGAAAATATCTAGATAAATAAATCATATAATTGAAAAAAAAAAGGAGATAAAAAATAAATTATGAATCATCAGATAAAGGTGGTCTGGGAAACTAAGTAAATAAGAATAATTCAAAAACTTTTGATTTTCCTTGAAATTAAGTCAAGAATAGGGATTATTTTATAAAGGCCTACTAGCAATATATATTATTTTGACAAATATAACAAACAAACAATCTAAGACTAAATTACACAATACACAATATACAATTGCTCAAAGAAATAAATAATCTCGATAGATTGCTTATTTCTTTGAGCATTTGAAGTCTGATATTAAATTGGCATAGTATTATATACTAATGCATTTAAATTATCATAATTAAAATGGTAACTTTCTTAGGATAAGAATAGTATAACTAACTTAAAGCTAACTTAATTTTTTATTAAAAATATAAGTTAAACTCGTGTTTATACATGTAATTGTGCTTTTAATAATCATATACTAAAAATATACTATAATAAAGGAAAATTATTACAAAATTTATGCCAAAAAAAAAACTAAAAAATTGCTTAAAAAAGCAGAAAAATACTAAAAAAAAAACCAAATTAATGCCAAAAAAAAAACACAAAAAAAAACACACACACACACCAAAGAAAAAAAAAGAGTTCAAGCCAGGCCAGCAATTGGTTTATCAATCAAAAGGTAGATGTTGCCAAAAAAAATCAAGTTTCTGAGAAACTTTTAAGATACTTATATGGCGATGATGTTATCGACCAATTATATGGCAATGATGTTATCGACTAATTATATGGCGATGATGTTATCGACCAATTATATGGCAATGTTATCGACCAATTATATGGCGTTGATGTTATCAGCCAGTTATATGGCGTTGATGTTATCAACCAATTATATGGCAATGATGTTATCGACCAATTATATGGCAATAATGTTATAGACCAATTATATGGCGTTGATGTTATCAACCAAATATATGGCGTTGATGTTATCAACCAATTAATGGCATTGATGTTATCAACCAATTATATGGCGTTGATGTTATCAACCAATTATATGGCGTTGATGTCATCAACCAATTATATGGCGTTGATGTTATCAACCAATTATATGGCAATAATGTTATCGACCAATTATATGGCGTTGATGTTACAAACCAATTATATGGCGATGATGTTATCGACCAATTATATGGCAATAATGTTATCGACCAATTATATGGCGTTGATGTTATCAACCAATTATATGGCGTTGATGTTATCAACCAATTATATGGCAATGATGTTATCGACCAATTATATGGCAATAATGTTATCGACCAATTATATGGCGTTGATGTTATCAACCAATTATATGGCGTTGATGTTATCAACCAATTATATGGCAATAATGTTATCGACCAATTATATGGCGTTGATGTTATCAACCAACTAGCTTCTGTGGTTGCACAACTTACATTATTGTAAAACTCAGATTTGGATACAAAAGAATACAAAAAAATGTCTATTGCTATTTATTAAAAAGCATGACATGCCCACAATATTTTGCCCTGATTCGGCTACAATCCACTACTCCATGAAGTCTTTTTTTTGCATATATATATTTACAATTTTTGTATATATTGTATACTTTTTTTTGTATATTTGTTTATGTACAAATAAATATATTTATATGTTCGAACAAAATGGCATCAAATTTGTACCTAAAGAAGCAAATCTTCCTTACTGTTCTGAGCATTGAATTATTGAAAGTTATTGAACCATTATAAAAATCTTGATGAAAACTAAGAAGTTAGCTTCAGATAATAAAGATTTTCAAAAAAAACGGATAGCAGCTTCAAAAAGAGTAACACAAAGCAAGGTCTAGCATATAATGTCAAGTACTCGCAAAAATATTTGGTTTTTATCTAAGCATTTAATATAAAATTTAAAAATTAATTGAAATAAATAATTCAATTATCTTCATTGTTTCAAAAAATTACAAAAAAATATATGCATGTATGTTAATATATCAGTTGTGATCAGTAATCTGTTCAATCACACGCCAGTATATGACCATGCAAATATGATTTTGTTTTGACAATTTGACCACAGCTTTTAACATTTTAAAAACGCACCAAAGATAACATCAAAATTTTTATCCTAACTACTACTTTCATATCAGCAAACCAATTTAAAATAAAGAAACAAATAACTGATAATTTTTTTTGTTTAAAGTTTTGATGAAAGTTGCATATAATACTTTTTTATTTAAAATAAATAATATTTTACGATTATTTTGAGGTGTTTGCGTTTATGATTTTTTTGGGTTGTTAGTGTAAATTGTAAACACAATATCATATGGTTTAACCCCCTTTCAACAAAAAGCAGCCAAAAACCAACCTAACAAAGTTTATTTTGGATTAACATGTCAATGAAAAACCATAAAAAACAATCACAAATCATCATTCAGTAATGTTAAATAGAAAAATTCCACCATCCTATCAAACTATATCTGGGATTTAAAAAACAATTTTAACAAAAACCCTATGGTAACATGTTCTATTCTGAAGTATGTGCCCACTATGACTATATGAGAAATTTACTATTATACCATATCTAAAAAAGAAAAAAAATTACAAAGCTTTTAACAAACCTAACTAACAACAAACAATAACTATATTACTCTATTTCATATATCTCTAGGCTAACTAATAAATCACTCACATACACAACTATTGTAATATAATTCATAATATTATATATACTTTTATATCAATTTTTAATTTTATATTTTTTAATATAAAAATATTGCACAATGTCACATAAAAAAATATTTTAAACGAGCATTAAACAAGCATATAACTATTTCACAATTATTAGCTTACTAAAAACAAATTAATAACATTAACCTAACTGCTAAACAATTTTCGCCCCGTAACGATCTAAAATACAAATATAAACTGAAACGTCTACTAAACATATTGCAGCAAAATTAAATTTTGACTAATTGCCTGAAGATTGTGGCAACACATGAAACTCAGAGTTGCATTATTATATTATATCATAAACATTAGCATTCAGCTAATTTATGGTACTGCAGGTAACAGTAACATATACTAGGGTGTCAACCCTAAGATTTATGTTACTATTACCTGCAGTACCATAAAAAACAACATTTTTGAAAAATATATGTTGCCACCCCCTTTATGTGTTTTATAGGATAAAAAACACTGGTTTTGAAAATTTTGAATTAAAAATATTTTTAGGGGTACCTCAACACCTTTGAACATATAATAAGTTCCACATTTTTCCAAATTTCGAGGGTTATATATATATATATATATATATATATATATATATATATATATATATATATATATATATATATATATATATATCAGTGGTGTACACTAGGATGTACACTAGTGGTGTACACGTCCGGTGGGCGACTGAGAGAAATAATTTAGTTAATCTTGGTCGCCCGCCATTATTTTGAGTCATCCGTTATCATTAAAAAAAAAAAAGTTTTATTTATGTTCTAATTATGTCTCAAATGAGTTTTTTAAAGTGTGTGTTTTCACTATGAATAAAATTATATTTTCATATTTGATGAATATAAAGTTATAAAAAAGATTATTTATCTTTTTTCAATTTCAGCGGTTAAGATACGATATTTATTATAAGAAAACTATTGTTGACGTTACAATATTTATTATAAGAAAACAATTGTTGCATTTATAAAGTAGCATTTAAAATGATTGGTATTTTTATTTGCGCCACCTTTTATGTAATTAAACTTTAAATGAATGAGAATTGTGAAAAAACTATTGACACATTTATATAGTGTTTAAAATGTTTTGGTATTTTTATTTGCGTCCGTTTTATGTTATTAACCTTTAATTGAATGAAATGTGACTTTAAGGACTTTTTAAAAAAAATGTTTTTTAAAAACATTTAAACTTGCATTTTAAACATCTTGGTATTTTTATTGCGCACTCACTCTTTTTTAAAGAGAGAAAAAAAAAGTTTTTTTGTAATTAAACTTTTAATGAACAGTAATTGAAAGTTAAAATAGCTTTCAAACAAAGTTTTTTTGAAGTTATTCTTTAAAATAAAAATGTATCATTATATTTAAATTATTTTTAATAATATAACAATGGAATGTTTATTAGTATGTTTTATGTATTATAGAGCTTTTAATAAAACTTTATTTGTATATTAAAATTTTATTATATTATTTAAAGAAGGTTATATTATTTCAACAAGCGTTTTAACAAAATTAAATAAAAAAAGTTTATTATTTAATAAAAAGTGTTTGATAAATAAACTTTTAACATAAGAAATTTTTATAATTTAATTTTATAAAAATGTTTGCTAATTAACTTTCATTCATTCTTTATAAAAAACGAAAACTGGCGTTCTAATTTAAACAGAATGACGAAAGTTAATAGAAAAGAAGGAAAATTAACTTCAACAATAAGACTTTAAAAATATTGCTTTATTGTTACGTTAGATTAAAAAGTAATTATCAAAAGCTGTTTCATTGATAAAAATTAATATTTCGTTTATAAAAAGTAATAGTCTTTCAAAAACAAAAGAACAAATTTACCTTTAGTGGCAAAAATGTTACTTAATGTAGAAATGCAAACTGCGGCAAAAAAATAAATTTGAATAATGAATAACATAAATTTAAGTAATAAGTTAAAAAAAGAACCAGTTTTAATAGTTGCCCGGCCGGGCGATTCAATTGTATCAAAACATTATTTCCAGTAGCCCTTCGAAAGATTTGAGTGGCATTTCCCATCGGGCGACCGCAAGTGTATACCACTGTGTATATATATATATATATATATATATATATATATATATATATATATATATATATACATACATACATACATACATACATACATACATACATATATACATACATACATACATACACATATATATATGTATATATATATATATATATATATATATATATATATATATATATATATATATATATATATATATATATATATATATATATACATACATATATATATATATATACACACACACACACACACATATATATATACACACACAATATATATAAATACACACATATATATCAGGCTTTGTGATAAAGCGGTAACAATCGTTCTGCGCATGTGAAACACGCCCGTAAATGGTCTTCCAGGAGCGACAGACAACGTCGCTAGTTTCGATATGAGAGTAAAAAATTGCACTTGTGTGAAGAACTTGCGAGGGAGAAAATTATAAGTTGATTTTAAAGAAAATGTTTTAAATAAAATTTTAAAAATAGTTTCCATATTATTAAATAAATAAATTATATTCGTAATAAGATACATCACGCATATGAATGATGTACTTTAATTTTAATTCATGCGTGATGTAATTTAATTTAAATTTATGTAGCATAAGTTCAAATTAAAAATGATACTTTTCTTCTCGCTTAATCAAACCATGGTTAAGTTGAACCATTCGCCAACTCGTACAGTTTTTTAGGGTCTATTTAAAACTTCGTTTAACTAGAACTTTTACTTTGAATCGCATAAAAGTCCATGTAATAAATTATCAAAACTTGCAACACTTTAATGAAAATTCCAAACTTATATGTTAAAAAGTTAAATATCTTGGGCAATACTTATAAATATCTAGCATAATATTTATAAATATCTCATAAATAAACATCTACCGTGAAAAAATTTATCTTACTAAAACTTCACTTATAGCTTCAATTTGGTACAGGTTCGATCACATTCTATTAATTAATGACTATTATATTTGAGATTTAAAAACATCAAAATGTTGAAATATCAAATATTTTTTGTCAAATATAAGTTAATAAACTAAATATTTTCACCGATATCTTCGTATCGGTTAAGGTTTTTATCGGTAGAGTCTATTTATTAAAAAAGTTAAAGCTAAACAAAACTAAAAATTAAAAAAAGTTTCAATAAACAAAGCATAAAAAAAAAAAATTTGTTATATAACTTTGAATTGAAACTTTCAGAAGCGTGCTCTCAAACAACAAAAGAAAAAATGAAATGTCACTGTTTTCACAAACGCATTTCTCAAAATATACGTCAGTATATAAGTTATTTATATATTATATTTGTAAAAGTATATACATGTACTTAGACTAATATATATTATATTTGTATAAGTATATATAAACTCAAACTAATATATATTATATTAGTATAAGTCTATAATATATTCGTTAAGTATATAATCAAGTAAATAAAAAATTATTTACTTAATAATAATTAAATCGCACATTCAGTTTACATCAGAATGCAGTTTTCTGTTTTGTACAAACAATGAATGGAAAGTTATGAAGTCTGCTAACAGATAAAAAGGAATGTTTACTATCTTCAAAACGTTTCGTCCCAATGAGAATAGAAAATTTAAATTAAAAAATTAAAACTTGATTGAATTTTGAAAAATCAAAAGTTTTAATCCACAAGATTTTGTAAATATGTTTAAATTAAAACTTGATTGAATTTTGAAAAATCAAAAGTTTTAATCCACAAGATTTTGTAAATATGTTTTCTTTTGCTTTGTTTTTAATTTTTTACACATCTTTTGTAAATAAAACAAATATTCTTAATCTTTTTATTTTTAACTATTATTTCAAAATAAATTAAAAACGTTTCTGTTGTTTAGAATGCATGCAATCAAGCATGTTAATTCAACTCCAATAGGAAACAATGTTGTCATAATGTTTTGTCATGTTAAGTTGTCAACTTTTAGTAAATGGCGATATTTCATTGTTTTTATTTAATATTAAAGCTGCAGTAACATATTTTTTCCGGTAGATACACGAATGCATTAACTAAAAAACCAAAGTTTTTTTGACTGATTTCCTGGACTTTAGATGAAAAAAATTCAAACAAAAAATTGTCCACCTTTTTCCTTTGTACATACTGGTACGCTTTTGAGTGACCTTCTCCCCATACCTGCATACGTAATTTATGGATGGCCTCATGGCAACCAATTTCCAATTCTGAATATTGCTCTCGAAGATTTGACGCCGAGCGCACATAATTGCACTTGTTGATAACATGTTTCAGTATTACAAGCACAAAATATCGTGCTGGGCAACTTTATTTATCACATGCACTGATATATATATATATATATATATATATATATATATATATATATATATATATATATATATATATATATATATATATATATATGATAAATTTATTATTAAAAAAACAATAATATTTATATAAATAAATATAAATGTGGAATAAGATACTAACCTGACCGTCGATTGTTAATGAGGTATGGTCAGATAAATTTCTAGGAGGTTCGCTAAATGAAAAATTAATTCATTAAAGTATTGCTTTTTTTTATATATCAACATCATCCTCATCATCCTCATCACCATCATCATCATCATCATCATCATCATCATCATCATCATCATCATCATCATCATCATCATCATCATCATCATCATCATCATCATCATCATCATCATCATCATCATCATCATCATCATATTATCATCATCAGCATCATATTGCCGCCAGTGTCATTCATTATTATCATAACTTACTAAAAAATTATTATCATATTAGTAGCATAGATGGGGTTTAAGTTTTTTAAACTTAAAACAAATTAGTGTATTTCCATATATATATATATATATATATATATATATATATATATATATATATATATATATATATATATATATATATATATATACATATATATATATATATATACATATATATATATATATATATATATATATATATATATATATATATATATATATATATATATATATAAATATAAATATAAATATATATATATATATATATATATATATATATATATATATATATATATATATATATATATATATATATATATATATATATATATATAAAGTAAAGGTCTTCTTGCTTCCACTCAGCATGAAAATATTTTAAAACCTTGCCTAGCCTTCTTCATAATTTATAACATTTTTTTATTTCTGCATTAATCTTTTCTTTCCATCATACATATTGATAACAACATAAGTCTATGGAGCCCAACGTTACCACCTATATTACCCTAATTGCATGAATAAATTCAAGAATGAATCATAATTTCTGATTTTGAAATTTGTCTTGAAAGACAAATTTCAAAATCAGAAATTATGATTCATTCTTGAATTTATTCATGCAATTAGGGTAATATAGTTGGAACAAAGTACTGAAGTACTTTGTTCCAACTGCAGAAGAAACTTTCATCATCATCACTAATTCCATCAACCAAAACTTATTTTTCCTTGAATTGCCATTTAGCAAAGTCTCATCCCTTTACAGTATCTGTCTCTGCTTGCTCTAAAAATATTTATTCGTTTTTTTTCTCTGCACTTCATCCCTTTGGAACTCACTCCCATCTTTATGTTTTCCTGACTGATATAACCTACAACTTTAAGTCTTCTGTCAACCATTTCCATGCTCTTTAACTCAATTCTTGGTTTTATAGTAACTCCAATCTTAACAGTGATTGCTTGCAGCCTTGTTGGAAGTGAAGCAGAACTAATATTTTTAAAAATTATAATATGAGGTGGGAAAGGATGGAGGTTGATTTTGTAATAAATAATGAATGCGCACACAGATGAGGTTGGAGGGGGAGGAGGAAGGGGATTGAAAATATACAGATACATATAAAGGGGAAGGGAGGGTTATAAATTGTTCTACCACCGGAGCTCCACATTATGATGGGAATGGTGGATGTATTTTTTACTTTGCTTTTATGTGTTTAGGCAGCTATTCATAACTGATTAAAAACACATTATATACTAATGAGAGGGCGCCATGGTACTGGTTTAGATAGAAACAATGCTAATAAATTCATGTCCTGTTAAATGTTTTGGAGAGGGATGCTCACAATTATCCTTAGCTGACCCAAGAATACCACTTATATAGAATGATAGCATACACATCAAGATATCTTGTAATTAAATTTTGAAATCTTTTTATTTTCTCAGAGGAAAAAATTTAATTTCAGTTTTCAAACTGAGTGAATTTTGAGTTCATAGTGCACCAATAAAAATACCTTTAGAATGAGAAACCACTCTATGTAATTTGATAAAAATTGGTGCAAATGTAGCCATATGGCCACACTAAACTCAAGACAAAAATCAGTTTGATTGGTTAAATGTTATTTTTAATTAAAAATATGATAGTTGATAAGAAATGATAAAAAAAAATGTTTGGGCTTTTCAAGAAAAACAAACTTTGTTGTTTTACTTGAAGCTCGCCGTCACCATGTTAGCCAGTTTCTTAAAGTCTTGAAAATATACGCTGCAATCTACCGACTTATTAATTTATTCAAGTGCGTTTAATTCCAAAGAGTTTAAGTAAATGACGTCATTGTAGAATTTTTTTTTGAATCAATATTATTTGTTTTTCTTTTATTTGTTTTTTAAAATAGGAGTTTTTTATCAATCATATGACTTTCCTATAAATTTATGAGAAGCTAAACAAAAGAAAGTTTTTTTTTATGAGCGAAAACCAAATAAAATTAAGATTTTTATGTTAAAATATAAAAAATGCAATAAAAATCCCCTTAAATATAACAAATATTCAAAAAAGACATTGATCATCTTATATTCTGAATCTTTTGTCTTTTTAAGTAAACAATGTGAACTTTTTTTCTAGTTTATCTAAGCCATTTATCACTATGACGTTTTTGTTCTCCTATCAAAATGACATTTTACAAATTCTTAAATTTTTAGTTAATAAAGAATTTTGGTAAATGACATTATTCATAAGAGATATTTGCCAAATTCTTAAATCTTTTTGTTAAAAAATATTTTTAGATTTTACACTTAACAAATTTACAGACAGCTTTTTATTAATTTGAGCAAAAACTTATGTTTTAAGGCAATAATTCAAGACAGATGGCAATTAAAATTGTCAATATGTTGCAGCGCGCGTTAAAGAACATATTATATTTATTATTTCTTAATTTATGTCGTATTTTTTTTTTTTTTTAATTTTGTTTTGTTTAAACATCTTCGCTTTCAACAAAGCTGCAGGCAACCAATAATTAAAGATGGAAGTTATTGGAAGAGAAAAGATGAAGATTGTAGAGCAAGATAACGATTGACAGATGACTTAAAGGATTGCAAATTATATGAATCAGGAAAGCAAGATGAAGGAAGTGAATTCCAAAGAGCTGATGTTCGAGAAAAAAAACTAGACGAATAAGCATTTTTGGAGCACTTAGGAACAGTCACAGAAAAAGGATGAGACTTAATTGAATGACAAGTAACATGAAAATGAAATTTAGTAGATGGCACTAGAGATGCTAGCTCTTTAGAGCATGGCCCATTATAGTATTTGTAGAAAAGAGAAAGAGAAGCAACATTATGACGATGTGATAATGGTTGCAGGTTTGCTGCAAGAGCAGGTCCAACTATGTTTACAATGCGTTTTTGCACCTTGTCTAAAAGAGAAAGAGCATCATTAGAAGATCCGCCCCAGATATGGCAACAGTATTCCATACAAGGCCAGATTTGAGATTTATAGAGACAGAGAATAGAATTCAAAGTCAGAAAGTGTCGAGCTCGATAATAAAATGCAACCTTAACAGATGCTAATTTTGCAACAGATTTGATAAATGGTTTCCAAGAAAGACAAGAAGATCACCAGCCACTGTGAGCCCCATGCTGTAGCAGAAGTGAGATCCTTTTCAAGCTCAAATGCCCCCTCCAAGCAATCAGAGAGTGTTGGTTTCTTATCATGACAAGAATAAATGGTAGTATCATCAGCAAACAATGCCACCTTAGATGTGAGAATATCTGGAAGATCATTTATGTAGATTAAAAAGAGTATAGGACTAAGGATTGAACCTTGAGGAACCCCTGAAGTTACAGAATAAAAAGAGTGCTGTCCATCGAGGACAACTTTTATACTACAATTGGAAAGGAAAGATTCAATAATCTTAAAGATGTTGCCAGATACAACATAAGAAGAAAGTTTATGGAAAAGACCAGCATGCCAAACTTTATCAACAGCTTTTGAAATGTCAAGAGCAATGGCCTTAACCTCTCCACCTTCATCTAATGCACGATAAAACCTATCAGTTATTACTGTTAGCAAATCAGCTGTAGAACAAGAAGATCGAAATCCATATTGATGGTCAGGAAGTAAGTTATTAGATTCAAGATAAGAAATTAAGTGTTTATTAATTAAAGATTCAAAAACCTTACTTATGATAGGAAGAAGACTAATGGGACGGTAGTTAGACAAATCAGATCGCTCTCCAGACTTTCTGAAGATAGGGATAACAGATGCCGCTTTCCAGCAGGCTCAAAAACAAGACTCTGATAAGCACTTGTTAAATAGTTTTGAGAGTATAAATGATAGCTCCGAAGAACACTTCTGCAAGACAATCACAGGTATGTTGTCCGGGCCACAAGCTGTAGAAGAGTCTAGGCAGGAAATCACTTTAGCTACAGAAACTGGAGTGATACGAATGTCAAGCAATGGATCAACCTGTTTGTTGGCAACATCAGCTAGAACGCAACTAGTGGAATCAAGAGATGATATTGATGAAAAGTTTTTAGCAAACAATTCAGCTTTGTCTTTAGGTGAGACGACAAAGACTGAACCATACAAAAGAGGTGGAATTACAGATTTGCCCTTATTATTAATACTATTAAAGATTCTGCAGAAGTCACGAAAGCCTAATTTTCGAGATGAGATACGAGATTTCATGACCTGAGAATAGTGGGCTTTGGCGTTAGACAAAACCTTTTTACAATGGTTTCTAGCAGTAATAAACAGAGACACAAGCAAAACCCATGCATTGAGTCAAGAAGATGCAGCATTTAACATCCTAAACTGGAAGCAATGTATTAAAAATACATCTGCGCCAGCCTAATAGATGAAGAAGGGGTGCGAGGCTGGTCAACAGATTGAATCTGTTTACCCCTTATTATTTATCTGTTGTATTTATTTAATATTGTGTTATTATTGCTACACTTTATGTTATTATTATATTTAGTTATTATCTATGATATGCACATACAATTTATATTGTATTATAATTATTCTTCATATTATTGATACTTTATGATTATTATTATTTGGTATTATTACCATTATTATTACATACATCATTATTATTTGTTTAGCAATCTTTTCTTTTTTTTCTCTTTTATTTATATTTTGTATGTTTTCTTTGGCAAGTATTTTACATTAAAACCTGTCTCTTAAAATTACAAATCAAAAAACTACCAAAATTGACAATAAAAAGTTTTTTATTAAACGATTTCAATTTTAAAATTGACTCGATAATGCTACACTTTTTTGCATTGTTGACCAATATTTGTTCAATTTAAAAAGTAAAACAAAATAAGCAATACATGCTTTACACAATAAATTTCATCAAATATACTCTCACACGATTTAGTAAGAATTTCGAGAATATTTGTACCTGATGAAAAGTTTAGCAAATAAATGCTGTTAAACTTTTACTAGGTTAACTCTTTCACTACCAGCCATTTTAACAAAAATCTTTACACTGAGACCGCATATTTTATTGAATAAAATTTTGATGGCATAACATTGACAACTAATTAAAATTCGAATAATAAATCTCTTCAAAAGCATCACAAACTATATATCAATAGAAAGCTAAACAAATGAACTTTTTAATTAAATAAGTTTTCACAACGCATCATTGAGCAATAAGAAATGCAAAATGCTTAAAACCATTGTTTTTAAAAATAGTAACTAAAAAATCAAGTCCAAAATAAAACTCAATGTATAAAAAGAATGTTTTTCTTCAAAAGACATTTGTAATTACTTAGCTAAATAATTTGTAATTACTTAACTAAATACTTAAACAAGTTAAATTTAAACTTACACTTCTACAAGTTAAATTTTACAGTGTTAACGCTGCTTTATTTTGGAACTAAATTTAAAGTTGTTTTTTTATATCAAGGATTACTCAAAATTTTTTAACTTTGTCACAAGATAACTTTTTTTTATAACAAAATATGGTTCTTATTTGTTCTTGATTATGTAGATAATTAATTAAACTTTAAGAACAAACAAACTATATGTACATAACAATTATATGAAAATTTATGTACAAAACAAGATAAATTTAATTATCTAAAATATTTTATTCATATTTTTAATGTGAACTTCAGAAAATTAATAAAATAAAATAACTAAAGAAGTTCCACAGTAATTTATCAAGAAAAAAAAAACTTTTATATAATAAGTAACTAAACAAATTTGTTGGTAATCATAATAATAAAAAAAAAATTTGATAATAAAAAAAAATAATTTTTAAATTTCAAAATTCTACAATGACATTGTTTGTTAAAACTCTTTGGAATTAAAAATACTATTTTTAAATGTAATATGAAAATTCATAGTTTTTAAAATAATAGCATTTAAGAATTATGATGATGGAAATGTTCATTATGAAATGTAACTATGAAGTTCTGCTGCTCAATCTCTAATATCTCAAATTATGCAACCAGTTCTTAAAAGAGGCTTACTGTACAGAT
Source organism: Hydra vulgaris (assembly GCF_038396675.1). Taxonomy (NCBI): domain Eukaryota; kingdom Metazoa; phylum Cnidaria; class Hydrozoa; order Anthoathecata; family Hydridae; genus Hydra; species Hydra vulgaris. The sequence goes on from NC_088927.1 coordinate 6,759,331, forward strand.
CTTTTGATTTTTATCATGAATCTTTGATTTGAGATTGTGGCAAATCACTAAATTTAACTTCACTTAATCATACTAACTTTTAAAAAACTTAACCTAAATTTATTTTGGATAACAATCCACTAAACATAATTACAAATATTAATAATTAAAAATAAATAAAATCAAAGAATTATTTACATAAATTACAGGGAAATAATTATTAAATAATTTTTTCTTTAAAAGGAAATAATTATTAAAATTAACGATCCTTGTAACACTTAATGACAATTTAGGGGTGGTAGATTAATCAGTATTTTAATTTAATCAATTAAAGATAAATTATTGAAAAATCATTAATTCAATAATTAAAAGTCCTTAATTTCAGAATTTGGGCAGTGCCCAAATCTTGCCGTCCATTACGCATATAAAGATTATAAAAACTTAAAAATCTCAACATTCTCAATATATACTTAAGACTTAATCTGAGACCTAACAAAAGTAATATTACAAGTACAAAAAATATTTGCTAAAACTTTACAACTTCAAAAGTTCATTTTTTCGTGCAAGAACTAAGCGTTAAAATCAACTTAATGTTTTAACAAAAAAAAAACGTTGACATACTAAAGAGGATTATATAGCAATTTTATCAAAAAGTTTTTGGATTTTTTTTCCAATATGTAATTATTAATTGACTTTTTTTTTCCTCACAGCACATCTTGGTCGATAATAATATTAGAATCTGCTGACGTCATTGGCCATTAGCCAATGATGCCATTGATGATCTAGGCCTATGTATAGGAGCTGATACAAGCAGCAGTTGACCACAAAGGAAGGTAGTTTGTTATTTAATAATTTTTCATTAAGTGTTTTGTTCAAAAGGCCAACTCATGTGCCTCCTAGTGACATTGACATTCTTGAAAGTGATGAATCAGCATCTATTCTTTTCTCTCATGAAAGTGATAAATGTTTTGGAGTGGAATGTTTACGAAACAGTCTTCAGTGCCAAAATTTTATGCTGCAGATATAAAAGAATCATATGAGAAAATGAAAAAATTGTTGCGTTAAATAACTTTAGAAATATTGGAACATTTGTGCTGACTTTAAAATTATTAGATAATGATGGGTATGCAAAGAGGTTAGACATAACACTGCTACCTTATTTGCTTGTGGAACAACCATGCATATAACCAGCATTATTCACAGAAGTAGTGACTAGTGAGATCTGATTATTCCCCCCCCCCCCCCAAGAAAAAGTGAAGCACAACCTACTGGCACAGCCAGACAAAACTTATAATGGACTATGAGGCTATTGGAACAAACGCATCTCTTAAGATACATTTGCTTGAAAAGAATCTCACTTCTGATACAGCATTGGGCTCACAGTGGCTGGTGAATTTTAATTCAGATAAAACCCAATTTTTTTCAGCCAATCGTTACACATTACAAAATTAGCATCTGCTAAGGTTGCATCTCTTTATTGTGCTTGACACTTTCTTACTCCGGATTCTATTCTTTATCGCTATTAATCTTAAATCCGTCCTTGTATGGAATACTGTAACCAAATCTGGGTCAGATCTTCCAATGATGCCCTTTCTCTTTTAGACAAGGTGCAAAAAACGCATTGTAAACAACACCTGCTCTTGCAGCCAACCTCCAACCATTATCACATCTTTGTAATGTTCCTTCTCTTTTCTACAAAAACTATAACGGGCACTGCTCAAATGAGCTAGTGTCTCTGGTGCCATCTACTAAAATTCATTCTCATGTTACTCATCATTCAATTAAGTCTCATCCTTTTTCTGTGGCTATTCCTAAGTGCTCCAAAAACTCTTGTTCATCTAGTTTTCTTCCTCAGCTATCAGTTCTTTGGTCGCTTTGTATCGCTTCATCTTGTTTTCCTGATTCACATAATTTGCAATCTTTTAAGTCGTCTTTCAATCATTATCTTGCTTTATAAACTTCATCTTTTCTCTTCCAGTAAAATTCCAACTCTAATAGTGGTTGCTTTCAGTCTTGTTGGAAGCAATGATGTTGAAAAAAAAAAAAAAATGCATTTCTTGCACTCTTATATTGACTTCTTTCCTGAAATTTTAGGCGACGTAAACGACAAGCACTCCAGTTATGATGGGTGATTTCTGTTGATTTCTGCAGAAGGACAGCAGTTATGCATACAAAGAAAAAACAAGTATTAGTCACCACATTCCCACTTCTGCAAGAAAACATCAAGACAGTGACTAGCTAATTTAGTAAAAGAAATATTAACTTTTTGAGCAAAGCTTTTTTATTGAAATATTACAGAGTAGGACTAAATTTTCAGACTGGATTAACTTAACTTGACATGCTAAAGACATCCTTGTAATCAGAACATTGCATATAATAAAAGACACTCTGTTGTTCAAGTTACTTTTAATTGTTGCACAATGTTATTAGCAAAAAAAAATTTACATGAATAAAAAGATAACCAAATTATTAATAACAAAAAAAGATTAACAAAAACAAAACAAAAAAATTAATAAAAACTTACAGATTCACTTATTTTTTAATTAATATTAAATAATATTTAAAAAAAGTTTGTTTAGAAAATTATTTATTTAAATCTATATTTAATTTTTAAGTTATTTAGGTACTTTAAGAAGTCCTAACAGTTTTAACAAGGAGCACCGCAAAATAGCATTTAACCAGGAAGTGTATGCCTCTTCCACTAATGATGCATATATAACCAAAGCCAGCTTTGAACCTTGGACCTAGACCTCCTGTTCTAAAGCCAGAACTCTGACCACTACACCATGGCTGCTAAACAAATCTAGTTTTTGATTTATATAAAAAATATGACAATTCTAAAAATATTTAAAAATACTTTTAAATTGAATAAAATATTACTTACTGAGTTACTGTAACTGGGGCTGGTGTAGTGAGCACAGGATGAGGAGGTCTTCTTTTTCCTAAATAGAGTTTTAGATTAAAAACAAATCAAGTTTTAGATAATTATACTAATATATAAATAGTGAGTTCCATATTGACACAAGTTTTATATTTTTACATCACATGCCACACCTGCCTCTACCTTAAGGTCTCATGGTAATAGTTAACTTGAACAAAAGTAATCATTTTAAATTAATACTTTTTCCGCATTTTTAAATAACCATTTTTTTACCATTTAAAATTGTCAATGAATGTTGTAGTATGTACACATATTATTTGACTCTTTTCTGATTTACCAGAAGCTTACAAAAAAGTCCATGCATATGTAATTTTATTATTTACACATTCACATGTTACATTATGAGTATGGCTATAATAATTGCTATAATAAATCCAAGTTCTATTAAGAACTATAGGGCAATGACTATTCATGCCTAAGAAGGCTGTAGCCACTAATGCGGCACTGTATATATCAGGCATTGTTATGAGATTTTATTGGGTAACATAATCGCTTAACGCTAACGCAGGCCTTGTTTTAAATAAAAATGCTAATTGCGATAACCTAATGTGAATTTGACGTCATAACAATTCTTTTTATTCTTTTACTTTTTAAAGACATTTTTAAGTTGCTGCAATAATATTAATAATAATAATAATTTTTATTATTACTACAAGGAATGTTTATTTATTTATTTTTTTAATATTAGATAATTAAATTTAATATTACTTTTTGAAAAATGTTTGATATTAATAAATTTTTATCTTTTCTCAACATTTGCATAAATGAATTAAAATACATTTCGAATTTTTAAATTATTTCTTAAATATTTAATTGCAGCTTTGCAACTACAAATGATTTTTTATTTTAAAAAAATCAACCTTTTTAATTAATTTCTATTTAATTAAAAATTAACAAATAAAAAAAATTACATTACTTTATTTACTTTATTTATAATGATATTATTATTTTATTAATGATATTATTATTTTATTAATGATTTTGTTGTGAAAGCAAAGATTATTTTTCCAAACACCATTTATTAAAATAATATCACTGTATATATTGTTTATTAAAAAATAATTGCTGTGATTTAACTTGCGTTATAAAAAAAAAAAGTTTAACTTACCTTTGTGCAAATTTTTGATGCAGCCGTTTATTGTAAATATAATTTTGAGTAAAAAAAAATGTTCAGGAAGGTAAACCAAAAAAAAAATTTGCGTTAAAAACTAGTTAAATTTTTTTAAGACTAAATAACATTTAAATACTAAACAATATTTAGTAATATTTTTAAATAAATTTAACAGTTAAGTTAACCCCAAGCATTAACTTCAATTTTTATAAACTTAAATTTAATTAAGTTAAAACATCTGGTATAGTATGTAAACTTATTCTCTTTCTTATAATAAATTACAATATTTCTAGGGGTTATATATACCCTCGTTATTTTTCTTTTTTAAGACGCAAGAACACATTACATTGAAGTTTTATTATTTGTTTGTTTTTTTTAACGGTTTTTTATATTACTTGAATAACAAGGGTATATATGACCCCAAGAAATATATTTTTTTTTTTTTAAACATCTTCTCTTCCAACAAGGCTGCAAGCAGCCACTAATTAAAGTTGGAAGTTACTGAAAGAGAAAAGATGAAGATTGTAGAGCAAGATAACGATTGACAGACGATTTAAAAGATTGCAAATTATATGAATCAGGAAAGCAAGATGAAGGAAGCGAATTCCAAAGAACTGATGTTCGAGAAAAAAAACTAGACGAATTTTTAGAGCACTTAGGAACAGTCACAGAAAAAGGATGACACTTAATTGAATGACGAGTAACACGAGAATGAATTTTAGTAGATGGCATAAGAGACGCTAGCTCTTTAGAGCAGTGCCCATTATAGTATTTGTAGAAAAGAGAAAGAGAAGCAACATTACGACGATGTGATAATGGTTGGAGGTTGGCTGCAAGAGCAGGTCCAACTATGTTTACAATGCGTTTTTGCACCTTGTCTAAAAGAGAAAGGGCATCATTAGAAGATCCGCCCCAGATATGGCAACAGTATTCCAAACAAGGCCGGATTTGGGATTTATAGAGATAGAGAATAGAATCCAGAGTAAGAAAGTGGCGAGCTCGATAAAGAGATGCAACCTTAGCAGATGCTAATTTTGCAACCGATTTGATATATGGTTTCCAAGAAAGATTCGAAGCAAGAGTTAACCCAAGAAGATGAAGAGTAGGTGACTCATCGAGTACATCACCGTTCATAAATATAGGAAGATCTAAATTATTGCGATAACGATTGGCTGAAAAAAATTGAGTTTTATCTGAATTAAAGTTCACCAGCCACTGTGAGCCCCATGCTGTAGCAGAAGTGAGATCCTTTTCAAGCTCAAATGCCCCCTCCAAGCAATCAGAAGGTGTTGGTTTCTTATCACGACAAGAATAAATGGTAGTATCATCAGCAAACAATGCCACCTTAGATGTGAGAATATCTGGAAGATCGTTAATGTAAATTAAAAAAAGTATAGGGCCAAGGATAGAACCTTGACAACTTTTATGCTACAATTGAAAAGGAAGGATTCAATGATCTTAAAGATGTTGTCGGATACACCATAAGAAGAAAGCTTATGGAGAAGACCAGCATGCCAAACTTTATCAAACGCTTTTGAAATGTCAAGAGTGATGGCCTTAACCTCTCCACCTTTATCTAATGCATGATAAAACCTGTCAGTTATTACTGTTAGCAAATCAGCTGTAGAACGAGAAGATCGAAATCCATATTGATGGTCAGAAAGCAAGTTATTAGATTCAAGATGAGAAATTAAGTGTTTGTTAATTAAAGATTTAAAAACCTTGCTTATGATAGGAAGAAGACTTATGGGACGGTAGTTAGACAAATCAGATCGTTCCCCAGAATTTTTGAAGATAGGGATAACAGATGCAGCTTTCCAGCAGGCTGGAAAACAAGACTCTGATAAGCACTTGTTGAATAGTTTTGAGAGTATAGACGACAGCTCCGGAGAACACTTCTGCAAGACAATCACAGGTATGTTGTCTGGGCCACAAGCTGTGGAAGAGTCTAGGCAGGAAATCACTTTAGCTACAGAAACTGGAGTGATATGAATGTCAAGCAATGGATCAACCTGTTTGTTGGCAATATCAGGTAGAACGCAATTAGTGGAATCAAGAGATGATATTGATGAAATGTTTTTAGCAAACAGTTCGGCTTTGTCTTTAGGTGAGGTGACAAAGTCTGAACCATACAAGAGAGGTGGAATTATAGATTTGCCCTTATTATTGATATTATTAAAGATTCTCCAGAAGTCACGAGAGCCTTATTTTTGAGATGAGATACAAGGTTTCATGACCTGAGAATAGCGGGTTTTGGCGTTAGACAAAACCTTTTTACAGTTGTTTCTAGCAGTAATAAACAGACGTCTGTTTTCTGGAGAATTGTTTTGCTGATAAATATGGAAGTAACGGTTTTGATTGGCAATCGCAGCAGCACAGTGTGAGGAAAACCATGAAGGAGAGTGAAGTTTGACCTGGAATCGTCGAGAGGGAATAAAAGATTCCATGCCTGCCTGAATCCACGAAGTTATGTAAGAAGCACATTTGTCGACAGGAATACGAAAGATTTCTACCCAAGGGCCATCACGAAGAAAATCACGGAAAGAATCCCAGTCAGCTTTACTGTAGTTGTAAGAGGTACGATAATAGGGGGATTCAGGTGATGAAGAAGAATGAGATATTAGTTTTAGAGAGATCAAACTGTGATCAGAAGCACCTAAGGGTAAATGTGGAGAAACTGAGCACTGACTAGGATCAGAAACAAGACATAAGTCAAGTAGAGAAGGTAAATGATTAGGGTTGTCAGGAAAGCGAGTTGGAAAGTTGACTATTTGAGTTAGGGATTGAGAAAGGCAAAAGTTGGGGGCTTTAATGCCTGCAGAGTCACTGACACTAGAGCCAAGCCATTCAGAGTGGTGAGCATTAAAGTCACCGACAACAACTATATTAGCTGATGGATAAAGAGAGAGGGCTTGGTCAATATGATCGGAAATAACATCAAAAAGAGTGCAGTGTTGAGATGAAGGAGAGCGATATAGAACAAAGAGAAAGGCAATAGAGTGAAGTGGTGCTTAACGAAAGCACATGAAAGAATAGTCTGTGGATTCAAACCTAGTTTCACGACAAACAGGTGAATTCTTACGAATGTAAATGCCCAGGCCAAGCATGTGAATATTGGAGTCTTTACGAATCAGAGGAAGATAACCATTAACACTAAGATCACAAGATGAGACAGCCGAACTCAAATTAGTCTCACAAAGAGCAAGTAGGTCTGGTGAACTTTGCAAGAGATAAGACTCAACAGAAGAAAAGTTACTTCGAAGACCACGAATATTAGTGAATGATAGGTTTAGAGAACTTGGTGATGATGATGGTTTTTTGTGTTTTATAGTTTTTGGTACTTTATTCATTTTTAAATTAGATTGAAGAACTTGACTCAAAGCATAGATAGTACTCAGAACACGGTTTAATATCCCAAGCAATTGCCTCATTACTACTAATAAACCCTAAGCTGTAACAAAGGGCTCCAAATGTGGCCTCCGCAATGCACACCAAAAGTACAAACAGGGACACCATACATGCGCAACATGGCACTGTTAATACTTTGATATTTTTCAGCTGTTGATGGAATCAGCCTCTCTGAGAGCTACCACAGAGTTCGGGAAACCTGACTACCAGCCGGCCTCAGAACCATAAAACTGAGTTTTAGAGCTGTACCCTAATAAGGAGATAATAGAATGAGTTGCCTAGTCATAAAAACAGTGACACAAGCAAACCCATGCATTGAGTCAAGAAGATCCAGCACTCAACATCCTAAACTGGAAACAATGTATTAAAAATACATCTGCACCAGCCTAATAGATGAAGAAGGGGTGCGAGGCTGGTCAACAGATAGAATCTGTTTACCCCTTAAGTCTTTGCCTAGGAGGCCTTCTACAAGACAGTAGCTGGGTGCATTTAACATCTGCCCAAGATGAGTATTTTTATCGAGACACCATCTCTAGCCTTTACTCAACCAAGAGCCCCAAGGCAGGGGGTGTTTTAAATCGGAGTTGGCATCTCCTAGCCTTTGCCTAAAAAGGCGTATCCTACAAGGCAGCAGGACATGAAGCAGATTGTACTGGGTTACATGTTACCAGTAGCAGGATAACCTGATCTGACACAAGATTTGGCTTGAATAACGAGGGTATATATAACCCCTAGAAATGTTGTAATTTATTATAAGAAAGAGGATAAGTTTACATACTATACCAGATGTTTCAACTTAATTAAATTTTATAAAAGCTTATCAAAGATGTTAACTTTGAAAAAATAAACTTAAATATATTTTTTAAATCAAAATTAAATTATATATCTTTTAAATCTAAATTAAATCATTTATTTTTTTTATCAGAATAAAATTATATATTTTTATTAAATTAGTTTTAAATTAAATCATATATTTTTTATCAGAATTAAATTATATTATTATGATCTTTACTTCGAGCTTAAATTATTAGCATTTTTCAAGCAAAAAAATCAATCATTACAATAAAATAAAAACAAAATAAGAATAAATTTTTAACCTTATTTGAGTTTTTTTCATTAGTAAATAGCGCTTATATCTAACATAATATTTTTACATAAATGTCATTTAAAAGTTAATGTGCTTTTTTTAAAAACTTATTACTTCTTTTATCTTACCGCTTAAAAAATAATTTAAAAAATTAAAAAATGATTAAAAGTCGCTTAACCAAAACTGCTTACTGCTTACGTAAAATCGCTTAAGGCATGCGTAAATCACTTTAAAGTATCGTGTTGCAATTAAATTTAATTTTAATTACAACAATTAATATGCTTTTCTGAAAATCAATAACATTTTTAATCCTCTTGCTCTACGGCTAACTTGCTAACAGCTGTGACTGAAAGATTTTATTGTGCATTACATGGAGGTGGTAAGGCTAGGGTTATTGCTCTTGACATATATAGCTCTTGACAAAGCTTGGTATGCTTGTCTTCTCCAAAATCTTGCTTCAAATGGTGTATCCAGACTTGGACAGGAATGGCACGCAATCACATGCTGTAACTGACCATGCTTATAATTTTTTTTTCTTAACAATTTGACCATGGCGGTTTTGATGTTTTAGCTATTTAAATGCTATTTAAAAATTTATTACATCATGAATAACTTTGATTCATTGATATTTTCCAAAGTTTTTATTTTACGCGAAGGCTTTAAGTAAAATAAAAAATTAATTATAGTGATTATTTAAAATAAACGTATTTTGTGTAATTTAACTAACAATGTTATGTTTAATTCTTTTTTTAATGCATGTATTTTTTATGATAAATTTAAACATCTAAAACTATTTTTTAAAACTATATCATGTCTTTGTAAAAATCTTTTGAAAGATAATTTTTTTAAGTTACTTTAAATTATAATAAGTTATATTAAATCTTTTGTTGCAATGGAATGATTTAGTAGCTTTATTCTTCTTTTTTGTTAAACAAAAAAAAAAAAAAATAGAAATTCTATTTTTACAAAGAATTGTTCAAAATTTTTTTTTTAACTTGACTAACTAATCAGAGGATGATATGATAAAAAATTACTTTTTTAAATAGACTACTGTATTTTTTTATTTTTTTTTGCAACTTTATAGAAAAGATATATCCTTGGTCCTGTTTTATTTCTTATCTACATTAATGATTTTCAAGACAACCTTACATCTAAAGTAACTCTTTGCTCATGAGTCAACTTTATACTCCTATCTTGACAAAAAGTCTTCTCTTTTCAATCGCTTAGAACAGGCAGCCGATCTTGAATCTGATCTCACTTCTGTAACAGATTGGCGCTCGCAGTGGCTGGTTAATTTTAAACTTTAACAAAATTCAGTTATTTACTGCAAACAACTATCTCAATACTGTTGACATGCCTATTTTAATGAATGGCAACCCTCTCACTGAGTCCTTTTTTTTACGTCTTCTTGGATTATCTTTTACTACTGCAGCGCTCGAAATAATTATTCAATGGTTGCCAATCAACATTGATCAGCTGCAATAAAAAAATTAAAAACCAGACGATCAAATCTTTTTTTAGACTATCAACCTTTTATTAAAATTTAAAATGCACTTATTTTTACCTTATAAATTAATTTAATCAAATTGCTATTGCTGTTTTAACTTTACGAGGGTCACTGTTTATATTTCGGGAATTAGCAACACTGATGTCATGTGAGTCCATCTGATGGTTCCATCGTAAAGTTTGACATTTTTGACGATATACGTATTCAGAACATTTTGTATTCAGAACATACGTATTCAGAACATTTTGTCATACGGACGCTATTTGTTTATTTTATATTTAGTTGAAAGTTTCGTCTCGGCAAAAAATGGAACTGAATCGTGAACATTTTTGTGCGATGATTTTTTACGACTCTGGCGATGAAGCTCCATCAAAAACTACTATGTATCACTGGTATAGTGAATTCAATCATGGTCGTAGTTCACTGTCTGACGAGTTTTGTGAAGGTCGTCCATAATCGACTGTAGTGCCAGAAAACATTGATACTGTGCACAAAATGATTAAGCAAGGTCGTCATGTAACCTATTGTGAGATTGAGGCATCCCTAAACATTAGTTCCACCAGCATATATGCGATTTTACATGAACACTTAGCTGTGCGAAAGTTATGTTCGCGTTGGATCCCACATAATTTGACAATCGCTCAAAAAAAAGGCTCGTGTCGATTGGTGCAAAGAAATGCAATTGCGGTGCTTCAAAAGACGTTTAGAAAATTGTGGCAGGTGAATCATGGATATATTCGTATGAGCCCGAAAGTAGGCAGCAGTTGACTGTTTGGGTGTTCCAAGATGAACCAAATCCAACAAAAGTTGTTCGCAAACGAAACATTTCAAAGAAAATAGTGGCCTGTTTCTTCGGAAAAACTGGTCATATTGCAAAAGTGCCGCTAGAGGATCGTAGAACATTAAATTCTGAGTGGTACACAACCATCTGTTTGCCAGAAATTTTTGATGAAGGAAAACAAACAAGAGACGTCGGATTGTTCTTCATCATGACAATGCAAGCTCTCACACATCGGCTCAAACAAGAGACTACTTGAGCACTCAAAACATCAAATTGATGGGTCATCCTCCATACAGCCCTAATTTGGCACCCAATGATTTCTTCTTGTTCCCATCCGTGAAGAATAAACTGTGTGGTCAACAATTTTCATAGCCTGAAGAAGCTATTGAAGCGTTCAAAAATCATGTTTTGGAGGTACCTCATTAGGAATGGAATAAATGCTTTGAAAATTGGGTTAAGTGCATGCAAAAGTGTATTGATCATTGTGGCGAGTACTTTGAAAAACAATCAAAACATATTCGCAGCTTAACTATTTGTTTTTGTTCCTATTCCCGAAATATAAATAGTGACCCTCGTAATTATTTTATTTAGATAAATCAATTTTTTTTTTTTTTTTAAACATTTTATCTTGAATATAAATAAAACACTGCCGTTTTTATTTTAATTATTTTGTCTAGAATTTAAAAAAACATTAATTTTGCCGTTTTTATTTTCAATAATTTATTTAGAATATAAATAAATTATTTTATTTAGGATTAAAATAAAACTTCACCTTTTTTTTTTTTTAAGTATTCTATTTAAAGATGTTCTTCTAAAATAAAATATAAATTAATTTTTGTTTTTTCTGTTTTTATTTTAATTATTTCATTTAGAAAATAAATATAACATTTGTTTTGTCTTTTTTATTTTATTTAGAATTAAAATAAAACTTGCTTTTTTTTTTTATAGTTTTTTTAACTATTTTATTTAGAATTTAAATAAGTTGTTTGTTATTAAATTAAAATGAATTAAATTTAAAAAATAATTCATTTTAATATAATTTTGATGTTAATATAATATTTTCAACTTTCTGTATTTCAAATGTTTTTCTATTAATTATCATAAAGGTTTGAAAAGCAATTACTGCCATCAAATTTGATCAACCAGATTAAATTTTAGGAGATCAAAATATCAATTTTTCTAAAAGTAGCAGATCATTGATCGGCCGCTATTTCAAGCGCTGCTACTGACCTTTCATGGAAACCATATATACAATTGATTGCTAAATTTGAATCTGCTAAGGTTGCTTTTCCTTTTCTATACCTCTACAAATCTCTTATTCGTCCTTGTATGCAATACTGTTGTCTCCTCTTTCTCTTCTAGTAAAGGTCCAAAAATGTATTGTAAACATAACCCGCTTTATCTGAAAATATATAACTCAATGAAAAAATAACTCTAACAATGGGAAGAGGCTTGAGCCTCTTCCCATTGTCACAAAGTCACTAATTAAAGAAGCTATTCTAGTTCCATTAACTAAAACTCATTTATTTATTGCAAATCAATATTTCTATGTTGTTGTCATTCCTATATTGACGTATAACAACCATCTCACTCTCAGACAAAGCCTAACAGCACATTATAAATACAAATAGACCTGCTTTTTCTGCCAAGCTTGAGTCACTCTCCCATTGTGGTAAGATTGCATTTCTTTTTTCTACAAATACTACATGTTCAATGCATATACTTTCATGCTCAAATGAGCTATCCCCTCTAGTTCAATCAACCAAAACTTATTCTTGCTTAACTTCTTATTCATCAAGTCACATCCTTTTATTGTATCTGTCCCTTCATGGTATAAAAATTTTATTATTCCAGTTTCTTTCTTTGCACATTAATAAAACGTTATAACTCTTACCCATCTTTATGTTTTATTGACTTGTACAACCTACAACTTTTTTTTCAAGTCTTCAGTTAACCATTTCCTTGCTCTTTAACCATATCATCTCTTTTCTAGTAACTCATAACTTAATAGTAGTTGCTTGCAACCTTTTTGAAAGTAAATTAGTTTTTATAAAAATATACAATAATATTCCAGTATTTAATAAATAGTAAATGTATGTCAAACCCTGCTAAATTTTATAATTATGCCAGGGCATAAGTTTGTAAAAAGTATCATTTTAAGCCAGGGCTGACAATCTACATGCACCACCACCTTGAAGTTCCCTGGGTTGTGACCTCCTCTTCTTCACTTTTTAATACAATCATAGCTTTTAAATAGTAAATACCAACACATCTTAAAAATTAATATAAATAATTTTGGGAAGAATTATCAGGAAGCTCCATTGATTTTAATAATTATTTAATAGTTTTGTATTAA
>NC_088927.1:6777500-6890000 GCF_038396675.1 Hydra vulgaris
ACTTAAAAAAGTGTTTTTAAGAGGTAAACTGTCCCACAGCGAAATTACAATTTATTTTATTACTTTAAGTAAAGGTTTTTATTTTTATTAATGATGTTTTGCCTGATCGAAGTTCTGCTGCATGTAAATCAACTTGTCGACAGACTCTGATTGAAGCTTTTGTTCGTTTAGTTGTAACAATTTGCCACCTACTGAGAAGACTCTTTCAGAGGTCTCAATATCGCTTTCGCAATAATATCTACAAAAGCTGATGGTTACTGTCAATATCGTCAATATTGTCAATATTGTCAATATCGTCAATATTGTCAATATCGTCAATATTGTCAATATCGTCAATATTGTCAATATCGTCAATATTGTCAATATCGTCAATATTGTCAATATCGTCAATATTGTCAATATCGTCAATATTGTCAATATCGTCAATATTGACAATATTGTCAATAGTGACAGTAAATTTAACTGCAGCAGCAGTAAAATTTTATGACCTCATCGGCTTTGTCAACTTCATTGGTAACAGTTTCTGTTCGAACTTTATTTGTAGGATTTATGTGAGTATACAATTGCCTTCTTGACACCTTCAAATTCCATTTTGGTATCAACCCGGTTAGATCATGCTCCTATTTAAAAAAAGTCGATTAATAGTTTGCTAGCATAGTTATTATTCGTTAAATAAATTATTTCAAGAACAGTATTACACCTTAAAAATATGGTTAAAAGATTGAGCTAACATTGTAAACCTTATTTTTCGAACCCCAAAATAGAAAACGTTTTGATAAATCTTTTACCATAAGCTCTTAAAGAGTTTTGGCAGGACAAACATCAATCAAGTTGATAATTTTCTCCAATTTTAAATATAAAATCATAACGCTGTTAACGCCATTTTGTATGATTCAAACTTTGTCTGCATTTCTGAAATTTCTTTGAATTGCAACAAAACAGGCAAGATTTTTTTAGCAAGATCCATTTGTTTTGGAGATGGGATACATTACGCCAACTTTTTTTTCATACTTCCCTAAAAAAAAAAACGTGTGTTCGTTAAATTGTAATTGTCACCGAGCATACATTTCCTTGGACATATTTTTATTTGTAATGATAATATGTAATAATTTTACTGACATGTTAATTGTATAAGTTTGTTATTATTACATTTTAATACACGTTTATCTCGTTTTAAACTGTTCAAACATATTAAGTTTTTGGAAAAATAGATAGACCTCTGCTGTTAAAGATTTTTAATTAAAGGTTTAGTTTAAACCTAAACAGTCACGGATATGATTTAAAATTTTTCTGATTTTGATCACAATTTCAACTTTCATAGTCACGGAATTCCAACCTGTAGGAACAGATTGAATGAGATTAATATAAGTTTCTTGGACAGCTTCAGATGACAAATTTTTGATCTCTTGTTTTAGTCTTTGATTTCACTTTGAGCTGTTATGAACTTTTAATAATACAAAATTACAAATTTAATTTAGTAGCTAAGAAGGCAATACTTGAAGTGATTGTTAATATAGTGAAGTGATAGGCTCATATAGGGATTGTAGTTTCGAGATGTCCAGATGTCTGTTGCAAACCTATATCCGCGACATGTTGACAATTCTTTTATAAATAACTCATCAACATCAGCTTGATTAAGATTTGCGTAGAGAAGTGCAAACGGTTTCTCAAAAATGTTGTTTTTGAGTCACCTAAAACATTTAAAATGTCATTAATTTTGTTGTCGTTAACATTTAAAACATTTAAAATGTCGTAAATTGTGGCTATTAAATGCTCTTAATTGTTAGTGTTGGAAATTCAAAAACATTATTTATAAAGCCAACATTTTACTTAAAAAATAATGTATTGAACTTTAGACTTCGTTATTTTGTATTATTATACCTTGGGATTGAAATAGTGTATCAAGCGCTTAAATGAATCTGTTTTGACTAGGTTGAAAGCACTAATACTTGTCGTCAAAAACACCATAATTTCCATACCAGTCTTAAGCGGTGACAAATCTGATTGTTTGTATTTAATGTAGTTGCTAATTGAACTTTTGTCACTTAGCTTCAGCTCCTTGATACTGTTACCAAAAGCTTCAGAATTTCTTTATCCAAACCCTTTTTCGTAGTTGACCTTTGTATTAATTCTTTTCAATTTAAAGACAGCCATCATCTTTTTTCTTTTTTGCTCAAACTTCATTTACCGGATATGCTATTATTTCACCGGGTGTGTCACCTAAATGTGAAGAATTTTTCTAGAAGTAGATTTGTCAGCAATCTTGTACTCCTATTTCCAGATATTACAGAAAACAGTTTCTAGTTTCCCATCGACATCAGTAAAAAAACCATAGTTGCCATAGTTCTTGATTACTTGGCCGACCCATGATTTTATTTCAAAACTTATACTTAAAATAAAGCGAGATTAGATTTTTGGTAACGGTAAATTTGAAAGTAAGCAAATTCTTTCGTTTCGTCAATCTCGCTAGAATTTACCTTTTAGTTCCGAGGTGCAACAGCCTATAAGATACACTTATAATATAAGTGAAAAATGCTGAAAAAAGCCCCTCCTCAAAGGCCAACACTTTTCTTCATTGCCAGTAACTTCTGGGGTACCTCAAGGTTATATATATGGTCCTGTTTTGTTTCCTATATACATTAGTGATCTTCCTGGCTCATACAACCTTTAACTTTTTAAGTCTTCTGTCAACCGTTTTCCTGTTCGATAACTCTATCATTTTTTTCCTCGTAACTCCCAACTTTATAGTGGTTGCTTGCAGCCCTGTTGAAAGTGAATCAGAATTAAAAAAATTTCTTGTTAAAATGGCTGATAAATTTGGAGTAATCATAAAAGTTTGCTTATTTTTACTTTTTAATTGGGTAATCAAGACAAAGATTTTCAATTAAGAAAATATTTAAAAAAATTTTAATGATGTTTTTATGTTTTGAAAATGGATCTTTACTAAAGTTCCAATGAAATTCTTAAAATATTTTTTTGGGTACCACCAGTGCCGCATTTGTGGCTACAGCGCCTTTAGGCATATGAACAGTCGTCGCCCTATAATTCATAATTGAAGTTTAAACAATACATATCTACAGTAAAAACTATTTATCTGTTAATTTTTTGTTTTTAATTAAATTTTGTTTAAATTTATTGATTTAATAAAAAGCAAAAATACACTGTAAAAGTTACAATAAAAACCAGTACTTTATAATATGCAATGTAACGACAAGTCATGTAACATGTGACTTCGATCAAATATTTTTCGCCTAAAGAAACACCTACCTTTCGTTGTTTAAAATCTTTGTTTTTTATTTAAAACTAATTGTATAAATATTTTTAAAAAATTCAAATAAATTCAAAATTAATTCTGATTATGCAATAAAAAATAAAATAAAAAAATGTCTAATAAAATTTTTCAAAGAAAGTAAAAACATAAGCGCCCCTTTTTGGTTGGCGCCTATGGGTATTACTAAGAAGGGTATTATTATAAATCATCAAAAAGTGTTCGATTTTCAATGATTTCGCGGGACTTTTTAGAAATTCATAGTCAAGAGTCTCTTCGTGGTTCTGCCTTGTTTTATTTTTTTTTAAATTGGATCTTACACTTCAGGCCTGTAGCAACTAGGGGGGCAGCAGGGACGTTTGCCTCCCCCCACCCACCCTAATAATTTTCCTATAAATAATTTTGAAGTTAGTTTTTTGGAAAAAAGCAAACAATTACAAATTAAAAACTAATAATAAAAGAAAGGATAGAAAGAACCTAATTTATCATCCGTATTTTCGGCGTGAGTTCCTTCGACAAAAAATTTTGACCTACTACTATTTGACCGACCCAGAAGTATTGCCACCCCCCCTACCCTCCAATATAATTTTTGTTCCTACGAGCCTGCACTTAACTAGCTGCAGAAACCTTATGCTGCGAACAAAGCACTTTAAAAACCTGAAAGGTATTCCTCATGAAAAGCTATTAGCTGCTTCACATTATTTAAAATTGCATCGCAATTTTTTTTTTTTAGTTAACATTTGTTGATTGTTGTACATCTTTATATAACCAATTATAAAAATAATAGTTTAAACTTACAATGATAGAAAATATAAAAAATATAAACAAGGTGTCTAAAAGAAGATCACAAAGATCTTGAACGCGAAAACTTTAACCAGGATAAAATAAAAATTAATAAACTTTTACAAAATTTCAAAGTAAATAATTTATGTATCTGAAGAAAGATCGAAAGAATCTTCTCATCAGAATTTTATGCAGGAATAAACAAACATAAAAATGGAAAAGTCAAAAGTATAAGAGCAATAAATAAAATAAGAATAAACTTCAATAAACATATATATAAACAATAAAAAAGTTGACCAATATATATAACTTTTACTAGTAATAATAACCCAGTATATTATCCAATGAAAGAATGAGGTTTTTTGGTTTATTTTTAAAAAGGCAAAAAGTACTAGGTACTTCAAAAATTTTGAAGTACCTAGTACTTTTTGCCTTTTTAAAAATAAAATTGTTTTGCCAATTTTTGAATTAAAATTAAAATTTGGCAAAACAATTTTATTCCAAAGGTACGGCGCTCGATAGGTAATACAAAATTGATTAAAGTTTTTTTGTGACAAAAAGTTTTATTTAAAAAGTTATTTTTTATCCATATATATATATATATATATATATATATATATATATATATGTATATATATATATATATCTATATATATATATATATATATATATATATATATATATATATATATATCTATATGTATATATATATATATATATATATATATATATATATATATATATATATATATATATATATATATGTATAATTAAATATTAAATACATTTAACTCGTATTTAGAATTCTCATTTCAATAAAATAGTTTCGAAAGAGAGAAGTGATTTGCAAAATTGGTTATACAGATTGCGCGTTTCTGACAAAGATAAAGACTTTGCAGCTTACTTTTTCTGTACAATAAGCAATATTTGAATGAGAAAAATAACTATGTATAAACAAATAATAAAGTTGAAGAGTCAAGACTTTTTTTTTTAGGTAGATTCGTGATTTATATAAGATCCCTATGTTTTGAGAAGTTTATGTGCTTATATAATAAATATGATGATTCCAAGTAATGTTTTTATCAAGATAAACACCTGAAAATTTTGTGTCAAAATTCTCTTTTAATTGATAAAGATTTGAGGTAATTTTGATGTCAGAAGTCGCTTTTTTGTAATCGAATGGAATAAAACCAATTTTGTTTTATTAGTATTTAAGGTTTATTAGTATATAACGTTAAGATATGTGTAAAAAAAAAAAGAAAAAAAGTTTAAGAAGCATTATTTAAAAAGATTGTTGGCAATTTTTTATAATTTAGGTTATATGACTTTTAAAGACTTGTAAAAATTAAAAAAATTTTTTAAGTCTTATAATCGAGAACCTTTAAATATTTCACCCAGACATTTTTAATTTATGGTTTTATAGATATAATAATTGATTTATACAGAAAACCTTATTTATAAGTACAAAAAAATTAAGTTGTGCGGCCGTGCCGCAGAGGTTAGAACGCTTGCTTTATAAGCAGGAGATCCAGGTTCGAAACGAGCTCTGGACATATTTTCGCGTCACGGTAAGGAAGGAGGCGTGAACTTCCTGGTTAAATGCACTTCCGCGGTGCTCTGTGACAAGACCGTTAGGACTTCTTGGAGCTGCTAAAAAAAAAAAAAAAAAAAAAAAAAAGTTGTAAATATAGCATACACAAATGTTTTAATTGTTATTTATGTAAATATTATAAATTTTTCTATTTAGTTTTTAAATATTATAAATTTTTATATTTGTTGTAAATATTATAAATTTTTATATTTATTTATAACATTTTTTTATTTTTCTATTTTACTTTTTGCCTATTGTGTGTTAAAATACTTTATATGATTATGTGTTAATAACTTGTAATATGCTGATCACTTATTTTTATACTTATATAATTATGTGTTAATAACTTTTAATACGCTGATCACTTTTTTTTATACTTATATAATTACGTGTTAATAACTTTTAATATGCTGATCACTTTTTTTTATACTTATATAATTATGTGTTAACAACTTGTAATATGCTGATCACATTTTTTTATACAAACCTAATTGTAAAAGATTACAAACCACATTTTTATATTAGATTGAATAAGACCATTTTCATAGAGTTTTCTGTATTAAGTACAAAATGTTTTTGACATTGTTTTTTAAGAAATTATATTGTCCGTAAGAGGTATTTAAGATTTATCTTGAAAATAATGTTATATAAATAGGGGCAACGCTTATAAATAGAGAAATGATAAAATTTTGAATATTTAGATACTGAAAAATGCATTCTGAAATAATAAACGCCTGTTTATTTTGCACACAAAATTTTATAACAATTTTGCAATATCAAAATTTAAATTTAGCAGTAAAAACTGTAAGGTCCAGGGGATTCGGACTATTAAAGGTATGCACAAACAAAATCATTTAAGAATAATTGATATATGCAGTATATACAGAATACGTACATATAACAACGCACGTATCTTGCGTACGTCAATGATTGTACAAGATATAAACATTTGTAGTAAATATTAGGTAACTTTTGTACATATATATATCGTAAAAATAAAAATATGCTAAGTTTTTTTATATTTAAGAATAAAATTGTATCGAAACTTGTAAATATAATAAATTGTTTTTAAAAAGTTAAGATATGAAACATTAAGAGATTACACGCTTAATGACAGCTGACGATTATGAAAGTTTAACTTTGGCTTAACAGCTAGAGTAATTTTCACTGATTGATCAGATTCCGTTTCTTCACAAAAATCAGCCATAATAGGCTGCTTTTTTTGTGACAGATTCATATGTATTGTTCCATAATAGCTTATTTTTCGTGTCTCATTGGAAAGGCATTTTGGGATCACAAAATCCTCGTTGTCATTTTCCGTAGACACATCTAGATTCAGATGTTTCAAGCAAACCTAAAAATAAAAATTGAACATTTAAAAACATTAAACATTTAAAAACATTATTTTTTTGTACACAAAATATCTTGCAAATATGATTAATTTATGTGCAAATATGATTAATTTATATGCGCACGTATTTTTTATTTTCACAAAATCATAATGTTCTTATTTTATTATGTTTTTATTACTATATAAACTTTTTTTGAATGTTATAAATTTATATTTGGCTTTTCTATGTAAAAACTGATTTATGAAGAACGGACAAACATAAACATTCCCAAAGTTAACAATAGTTTTTTTTTAAAACTAAAACCACTCTGGGAGTTGTAAAGTTGATAAATTTTAAAGATAATATATATTTAAACGTCATTATACAGTTAAACGTCAATATAAGTAATAAATGTGAATACTCATTTAAGAGTCAATACATTTAACCGTAAATAGATCAAATTTGAATTATTAAATAGCTTTAAAATGCACTTTATGCTGGTCGATTTTACGGCTAGCATAATTTACCAGTCGCGGCACTGCATTAGTGATTTTAGTAAAGCCAATCAACGTTTTACAGCACATGTTTCTGACAAATCTAACTGATAGATTTTATCCATTTGATCAGAAAAAGTACATCAACAACAGATTGAGGTTTTTGAAAATCTCTGTGATATAACTGTCACAGTTTAGCAAGTTCTCTTCACTTTAACTATTGCTCCGGCAACTGTTGCTCTGGGAATTGTTGCTCTGATGTTAAATATTATTTATTCTTTTTCTATTTCTTTTAATTCTATTTAAATTTTTCTTTGTAATTTTTTCTGTTTCTTTTAATTCGGTTGTATACCTTTTTTTTGTAGTTGTTTTTGTTGTTTCAACTCATTTTTATATCTTTCTTTAAGGTTTTTACAAACTGCTGGCAGTATTTTAAACATTGGTTTTTATATTTATATAATGTCTGTTTTATCAAAAAAAATATTTCAAGAAAAGATTTTTAAGTAATTTATAATTTTTTTTAGTTTTAATTTTCCTATAAATAAACATTTACATGAATTATTTAGGTTATTTTTTATCATTATTTTTATTTTTTATTTTAGATGCCCCAAGAATCCTTACGGTCTTATCAAAGAGCACCGCGTAAGAGCATTAGAAAGGAAGTTTACGCCTCCTTCTTTACCAATATTATAAAACTTGCCCAGAGGTTGTGTTGAACCACGAATCTGAGGCAAGGGCGCTAACTGCAGCGCTATGGCTGCTCAACCTGTAAAATTCATAATCAATTTAATCTTAAAAGACCATAAATCCATCTATGGAAGCATTATATAGGCCTTATGAGTACGTTTCGAAATCTTTTGTTTTAAAATCTTTCAATTTACTACAATCATTTTGGACTCGGACCGCTTTAAAATAAGCTTGGGAGTTGTCAGGGTGACGACTAATTGATGGCAGTGACAAAATAAGTATTTGTTAGCAACACAAAATACCTCATTCTGACAGGTTCGATTCCTCGAGACACATTAATGTTAAACACGTTAACTTATTAATACCACTTTTTAAAATGTACCTCAAACATACAGGAATGTCAGAGCCTTAATGGATATTAAGTGAACGGTGTAAAGTTTTACATTTTACGTAATCTAAAAAATGGCTAATACCATTTTTGGAGTTCAGCCCCATTCAAGCAATCGTTGATTGATCTCATCTAGTGCATCCTTGCATTTAGTGCGATATTAGTTCTGACCAATTATTAAAATGTAAAATGCAGAAAAATTTGCAAAACTTGTTGCTAATGGATCAAGTTTTAAACTTCAAAAAAGATTTTTCAAACATAATCTATTTACTGTTAATCAATATGGACAACTCAATGCTCATTTTAGATGTTGTTCTATTAATGGTACATCTTTTTCTTGGAACTGCGAGATCATTTAGGTTTATGTTTGGCGTCAAACGTTAGATAGTTGAGTTGCACATTCAACTCCAGCCGTTTCATAGCATTTCAAAGGCAAGGATTGCCATAAACTTTTAAGACTGAGCTCCCTGTGCATGGGTTAGCCTAGAAATGGCTCTGATGAAATGATTTAGTTTTAATACTTTTTGTTAATACCGGAAAAAAAAACGAAAAGCCTTTTCATCGTGGTTTTGATGAGTCTCTCAGTGCACACTTCGATTAACTCCACTTTTTGAAAAATCTTTAATTTATTTTTGAACTGAGTGTTCAACACATTTTTGAGCAATTTAAGGCGCTTTTATATGAGTGAAAAACACCTCGTCTAACCAAAATAGAAAAACAAACGAGATCCCTCCAATCTTCTGAAACTCATTTAGTTTCAACATTGCGTTCAAATGTAAAATCAATTATACCGCTCAAGGAATATCTTTCCTACGGACAACCGGGATCCGTGCAGGTCGTATTTGCAATATCGCAACTATAAACATACGCGTCATTTTGTGAAAAACAAGAAAACTCGTTAAACATATATATGGAAAAAAATGTTGGCAATTTTTTGGCAATATACCTGGTGAATTAAAAATGAATTATTGCATCAAAATAATTGTGCAGAAATTAAATGTAGAAATTTACCTTTAATCTATTATGCAAAATAAAGTACCAATAAACCACTATTATAATAAGGCATTTCCAAAAAATCATTCACGGAAACTCGTTATTGTTTTGTCAATTATTTGTCAGCGTTGTCAATTTTGTCAATTTTCATAAAAGCAAAACTGGCGATCTCCAATTCATATTTAATTCTAATCTATATAACTATTTTGTAAACAAAAAATAGTATACATTAAGTTTGAAGCTGCTTCACGCACGGAAAGAAGAACGCATTTTTTAGTTACTAAATAAATAAACTTTAAAAAATTCCTCAGAAAATATAGGCTTTAGCAGTATACTTTTAAAAATAATATTTTAGATATTAGTAAAAGTTTCCAGAATGTTTCGAGACTATGTATCATAAAGTCACAGCAATCGTTTAAACGCTGTTCATGATCACGCAGGAAAGTTGCGAACTTGTCAATTTCATATAGTTATTTTGATAAAAAAAAGTTGCTCGTGAATATTTCAAGTGAAGTGTTTTATATCTACAACTCATGTTAAATATATTTTTGATGAGAGATGACAGTGGTCAAATATTTTTAGCTACAGTCTAACGTTTTGAAAACTATTGTATATTTTTCAAACAATTTCGACATTAACACACACACACAAAAATAATGTAAAAAATGCACAGGGGAAAATGGAACAAGATGGCTTTTTATATAACCACTCAACAACAAAACTTAAAAATTGATTATAACAAAGATATATTTACATCTTGTATTTTAAATCGCCAGTTGTTTTTTTTTTATATAATGACACCACAAGTTAAAAAAAATACCTCAGTTTTGGTTATTCATAATATATAGAAATCTAAAGGTCTAAATTTTTAAAAAAATTTTTTTTGCGGCGCGTGTTAATTTTGTATTACTTTTGTTAGAGAAGTAGATAGCTTTTAAAATTTTATAAAATTGGGGGCAGAAATCACATAAACATAAGCCATCTTGCCTCGGTCACGTGACCAGATGACAAATTTATAAACTCTTTATTTTAATTTCAATTTCAAACTTTTACTTGCATAATAACATAAACATTCTGACCAAGTATTATTGCTTTATAAATGATAGTTTCGCAATAACTCAGGGTTTTCAAAGCGTACGCCCTTTTGCCCGTCTTCCCCTATATTTAATAAATTCATGTAGTCTAAAATATGATTAAAATATTTTTGCTATATTAAATCTTTAAGAAAATCATAACAGTATGCATATTGCTTCAAGTTTCTGCTTCTAATTGTTAAAACAAAGAAAGATAAAAAATCACGCACAGAAAGGAAATGCCCAATAGTAAATAAGCCGGTTATTAGTCAAACGTCTCCAGCATTTCTGCGAGTTTCTTATCTCCCTCACTGTATTTCTGCGGTGAGGAAGATAAAATTTAACAAAATTAAACTAAAGATCGTAAAAAATAAAAACAATTTTAGCTAAACTAAATCTAGCCATCGACATCGATTCTGAAAAGCGTATTTTAAAAGGGCTAGTGGAGTTTTTAATATTTCTAAATTTTTAGAATATAACTAGAATAAAAACATTTTCAGTTTTGTAGAATTTAGTAATAAAATAGATATTTCAAAGCAACTTTCAGAATTTTCAGTTTAAAATTGTTTCGACATAAATTATAGAATTTTGATAACACTTAAATATTTCGAAACAACTTATAGAATTACGAAATTAAGAAAATCTTTCGGTTCTATTTTAAAAATTTCGATGATAGAAAAATATTTCGATACAAGTTTTAGCATAATAGAATAATGGAACTCCTAACTGCATAAAAGCAACAAGTCCATACATCCTAATTTTACAGGACAGACAAAAAACTGTTTTGACCATTTATTTTTAAACTTGGGTTTTTAAATATTTTTAAATTTCAATTTGTTATAGATTTAAAGTATTTTTTTAAACATGCCTTCCTTTTTGCAGTAAATGAAGTTTAAAAATGAATAAAATCTTTAAAACTGCAATTACTTATGCAACACTGTTGCACAACTGCAACACTGTTGCACAGCTACATCACTATTGTACAACTGCAACACTATTGAAATAATGCTACTTTGTTGGTTTAATATCATAACATTATGAGAGTACTATCATAATATGATGATAAGAGTATAATTATAATATGATTAGAGTACTATTTAAGAACTTCATTCGTTCAGTTGATTGATCTTCACGGGCCATGACGTTATTTTATTCAATAATCGAAGTTTTTCTTCCGGAATAGAAACCAAAGTTTTTTTTAAATCCACAATTTTTGAGTGGTTGATGGTATGTTACAGATAAATAGGCTTTATTAGTTGAAAGTTCAAAGTTTGCCTTAGTGTTTCATAAGCAAAAAACATTGCTTATCTATCCAGCAATATGCATACTGCATTTAATTTCTCCTAGTTTATCAGGAGAGAGTGAAATCTAACAGTATTTTGAGATTGTAAACGTGATTTTGCTAGGTTTTGCTACATTTTTCTCATAAGAGTAATTGTTCACGCAGGTTCTCTTGTAAAAATTTAGCCACCAAGCGCCATAGTCAATGAAATCTTCAAATGGCATTTTCTTTAGAGTAAACTTTCTAGGAATATTTAAGGAACTGCAATTAATTTATTAGTTTCATATTATCTTTCTATTTTTATTATTGATTTTGGAACTATATGAAGAAATTCTTATAATTCCGTCATTAGGTATTAACAAATGCCCCTAACAAGAAGCAAAAATTAATTTTGTCAAATTTCTTAGTTTTACAAATAGCCATCATAAGTTTAACCAGGATGTGTTTTTTGTTTTTAACAACGTAGATCTCACCAAAAAAGTGCAAAGTTTAACTTTATATAAAATTTTGTTTTTTATGTACCACATAAGAATAGAACAAACTTCGTTGAAACCTTTGAACTTTTCACTTCATGAAATATAAAAACAATTTTTCCGAAATCAATGTCGTGAAATCTAACGATGTTCACCGTGAGTTTCCTGTAAAAAGTATCTTATACTGGAATTCACGATAACGCCACATTAGCTACGTAAACTACACATAATCGAACTTGTTTAGGGTCTTTATTGCAATTCTTTGTGGTAGCTTTTAGTTTGTTGTAAAAATTTTTAGCCCTCTTTTAGTGGTCCATAAGTTCTGTTTTGGCGGCTCTATTTGCATTGTTGTTTAGCTTTAATTACTTGTTGTTTAGCCTTAATTACTTTTGTAAATGTTTGGATTAACTGTTTTTATTATAAATTTAAAATTTTATTGAAAATCTGTTTAAAAAATACCTCTATAACTAATTAGTCTAAAAATTACTTCAATTTTTCTAAAAATCTTGGGAAAAGAAAAAATTAGTTTGAAAATATAGCATTGATTGCAGGAAATTTGCTTATAAAAAGTTTATTTTCTTCGAGATTCTTAAGTTTGGAGTTAGCACAATACGTGAAAGTGTCATATCTGAAACATCAAAAAATCCTGTGGGTTAAAGACAAAAAAATAACATATCGGTACATGAGAATTATGTGGTTCTCTCATCACGTTTTTTTTCTCTCGTTTTTCACGTTGAAAAAATTTAACTTTTGATTTTTATTTATTATATTATTTTTATGTTCATAATGAAACAATTTAAGAATTTAATGTATTAATCTTCTTATTTTCTTATAACCTTCTCATTGTTTAAATATATTATTACTATTACTATATTTAACTATATTTTGCTGTTTAAGTTAACAAATAAAGTCGGGTTTAACATTTAATAATTTATAAACAATTTTAAAAATTTTATAAATAATAACATAAAATAATAAAACATAAAAAAATAAAAAGTTATAAAACATAAAACCTAAAGTAACCGAAAGTTAAATTCTGACAACATTGCGACAAAGGACACAGTTAGGACTATTAATTTAACGTCACGAGCTATTCCCGTACGACTGTCAAATTGTTAAAAACAAGCTAAGGGTTCACACAGCGAAAACAATACATAGCAGGCCTTGTAATAATAAATTTGTAATATAATAAATAACGTATGCGTTACGCTAAAACGTAAAAATATCAAGTCTAAAGATTTTTTCAAGTGGTTTGATAAATAAAGTAATTAACGTTTTAAAAACCGCAGACTTTAGTTTCAAAAGTTTAAATAACAATTACATAACATACTTATTGTTTACAACGGAATACACTGCCTTCAATTAAAATATTTGGCAACAAAAAACTTGTCGGCTTTTTTAATACGGTGTTAATAAAACTAAACGTAAATAAAATTAATTGCTTTATAGCTAAACAAAAGGGGTGTTTTAACTTTACTTTTAACTTAGCACCGTTTTTAAGAAACTTGATTGTTGTTTCGTTTCCATACAATGGTTATTAATATCACTGACGCAACATTTAATATAAGTATGTACGCCAAATAAATATGTAATAAAAATAGAGCTTTTGCAATGTCTAAAAATGTATTTACAAGAATTGTTTGAAAAAATAAGTATTTTATATATAGTTTATGTGCGTATATATATATATATATATATATATATATATATATATATATATATATATATATATATATATACATATATATATATATATATATATATATATATATATATGTTTAGCAAAAATTTTTTTAACAAATATAAGTAAAAGTTCCAGGTAACAAAATAATGTAAAATATATTTATTGGTTAAATTTTAACAAATATTTCAAATTTTTCTCTAACTCACAAGGCCTTTCAAATAAAATCTTCAGCTGTGCATCAGATTTACAAAACTGTAAAAAACTCTTTATATTGAACTTCCTATAAAAAGTTTAAAAAGGAAGTAATTAAGGTTTATATAAAATAAACTATAATTAACAAAAATATAGTATAACTTGATTCTTGTTGGTAAGGAATTTTAAAAGTAATGTGAAAATAATTACTTTCTGATTATATGTTCATTGTGTCATGTCCCTTTTTATGTAAGCGAGCTTCATAAATAAGAAGTAAATTCTCATTTGAGAGTTTTAGCATTGGAAGTAATTTAAAAAAAGGTTCATTTTTATGGCAATTAAAAACATGCTGATCAAATTTATCTTAACTAGTTTTTCTTTAGTTACCTTTTACTCACATATATATATATATATATATATATATATATATATATATATATATATATATATATATATATATATATATATATATATATATATATATATATATATATATATATATATATATATATATATATATATATATATATATACAGTGGCGGCGTTAGGGTAGGGCCTGGTTGTGCGATGGCCCAGGGCGCCGAATATAAAGGGGCGAAACTAATTGGTTACCCTTTGCCTTATTTTTAAATGGGGTTAAATTGAGGTAGGGGCGCCGTAGAAATCTCGCCCAGGGCGCTGGTAGTGCTAAAACCGGCTCCTGGTAGTGCTGTTAGTGCTAAAACCGGCATATATAATATATATATATATATATATATATATATATATATATATATATATATATATATATATATATATATATATATATATATATATATATATATATATATATATATATATATATATATATATATATATATACTAAATATATATTTATACTTGTATATGAATTTATGTAGTTTATGTAAATGAAATTAGTTCCATTGCCTGGTTTGATTGATTATAAATTTCTTGTTAATCTTATAATTCCTAATCTTATAATTTCATTTTACTAAAAATGAAATTCCTTGTAAACACAAAAATGCTTGAAGCGTATATAAAAGTTGGTTTAAATAACACAATTGGAAGATGTATATTAACTTTATTGAAAAAAAAAAAAAAAAAAATTAGCAGCTTTTACATAAAATTGCAAGTAAAATAATTAATTTTTGTACTTTCAGTGTTTAAAATTTTTACTTTATTTTTTGCTGACTTTTTAAAAGTTGGCAAAACAAAAATACAAACTATTATTTGCAAAACCTTGAATACATAAGAAGTAAAACAAAATTAAAAAAATTATTTTTTATTCATTTAGTTATAAACAAAACATGATGTCAAACATGGAAAAAATAAACAATTTTCATATTTAAAAAAACCGGAAGCAAAAAACACTCCGTGACTTTTTTTTTTGCATAAATCATTTCTACATTGAATTAAGTTTTTCAATTAAACTAGTTTAGCGTTAATTTATTAAATTGCGGTAGTTCAGAAGAGTTAATGTCAATAAATATGAAAAGCAAAAAAAAAAAATATTTTTATGACGTCCAAAATTTTTTATTTATCGCATGGCCTGCATAGCTATATACTTCTTTAAAATACGCAAAAACCAGAAATTGCAGGCAAAACTACAAACAAGTTTTGTTTCCAACTATAGGCAAAATAATGAAACACATATTGACAGATTATATTGGAGTCAAAGGTGTAGATACCTCACTAGTTTAACATTATGTACGCTATATATAAAGCCATGGGTGCCCACAGGATTTTTTAATGTTTTAGGTGCGACACATTCAGGCATTGCGCAAACTGCAAGATTGAGTATTGTCATGTCTATATCAATTGAAATTCCATCACCGGATTTTTTTTTTTTGCAAAAGAAAAAAAAAAGTGCGGCGATGGAAGCCTGGAAACTAGAACAACCCAAAACTTTTGATCTTACTTAGGGCAGAGTGTTAACGCGAGGGGAGTGAGTTAATAAGATGTTCAATTTTATTATCTTACTTTAAATTTAATTTTATTAACAGTTTTAAATTTTCTTTAATTTTTTCTTTAGTGTTCAAAAGTCATGTGACCAAAAAAGTGATGACCAATAAAATTTTTAAACCCATTATTTTGCGCAGAGTTGAAACTTTGTATGGTCATTACTTTTGAACATTAATAAATTTTGAGTTTATTCTTCTAAGCTTTCCATCACCATGAATTTATACAGTCTCACTTGGCATAGGCACGGACATATTTATGTTTAGGGTTTGCACAACTTCTATAAGTGTCATATTTGGAAACATCAAAAAATCATGTATAAATATAAAACTAACGATCTAGAAAGAACTAAAGTTTTTAGTAAAAAAAAAACTCAAACTTAACAATAAACAAAAATTAAGAAGTTTGAAAATTTTTTTCATTTACCTTAGCACAAACCAAAAATGGGTTTGTTATTTTTTCTAAAGTAGTAACTATTCTTGAAACGCAGCATTCTTTATGATTCGTTTTGTTATATCTAAAATCAAATACAGCTTCTTCTGTTTGCTGCAATCGGTGACGACGTTGTCGAGAGGATCTAATGATGACACCGATAGATAAAAACACTACAAAAACCACAGTCACGATACATATTAGTACCATGGGCAAAATAAAAAACTTCTTATCTTCGCTTACTCCAAGGACAAGTTCTTGAAAAACAAATTAAAAATTTATAAAGCTAAATAATGGATTATAAATATTTATTATTTTATAATTTATTATTTTTATTATAATAATAAAAGAACAGTATTTGTTGGTTATTACTTTTCATAGTATAGTTTTAGTAATGATTATAATAACCAGTTTTTCATTCAATTTATTCTTTGTTTTTATAAAAATGGTAAATATCATATTCTTTTGGTAAATAACAACACGCAAACATTATTAACTACTCTTTACAGGTTCTTGAACAAAACAAAATTTTGATAAAACGCATAAACTATTATAAAATCATTCACTTAAAAAAACATCAACACTAAAAAAAGCACATTTTAAACATAATTATAAGACCACAAAGTTTAACTTTATTGAATTAAATTATTATTTTGATTGACGTCTGTAGGATTGTTGTAAAACGCTGTTTGAATTTGCAAAATAAAAAGTTGGCACACGTGGGTAATTTATAAGTGATCATAATTTTTACCTAGAGTGTTTTTAACAAGTGTGAACTTGATTGAACTCGAAGTTTGATATGTTATTTTTCCGCTATTGTGGTTTCTGATTTTTTGAGTACCTTAAGTGTTACTTTTTTATAATTATTGTTTGCTTACATTTTTATAATCATTGTTTGGTATTCTTCAGATTTAATACTAATTAGATTTTATTAGAATTTATTTTTTATTTGCAAATTATTTCATGGTTACAATTAGTTTGTTAATTAATGTTTTTGCAAAAAGAAGTTGTAAAAAATGTTTTTCCAACAAGAAATTGTATAAAATGTTTGGAACATTTGCTATTTTCTTTACTGATGAGAAAATGTTGTTCTTCAGTTTAGTTGTACAATAGCTGTTACAGAATTTAATTCAATTGTTGCATGATTTTTGTTCTACGCGAGTCATTAATATTTTAAGTTAATTTCATTAATGTGATATTTTTATCACAATTTCATGGTCTGTAAAAATCAGGTTTAATATTTACGGAGATTCCCAAAAAACCCTTTTGAGGTATGAATATACACATACAGCAAAGCAATTATGACAGACTTTAACATTTGCGATTTAACATAACCCTCTTCGCAAATAAAGGCATTTTATTTTTTTATTGATCTCCATTTCAGGGAAGCACTGAGACTTGATCAGGCTAGGAGATTTTTGGATGGTTCCTTTTCTTTCAAGCACTTTTAGTACTTAACGTTATTTTAATAGTTCTTTTTATTAATTAAATACAACAATTAAACACATTAACTTAACTTAATTAAACAATTAAATGCAACAATTAAATACATCAAGGAAAAACAAAGTTCTGGATTTGGCACTAAGTCTGTTTATTATCCCTAGATGGCATTACGAACTTTTCAGTAGAACAAATCAACAACAAGTAACTTGTTTATGACGTAAATACAACTAAATCTCTTCTGATCATATATTATATTTTATTATATTAGGATTTCTTTACTATTGTCAGAAACGTTTAAATTTTCCCTAACATTGTATGTAACGTTTTCTGCTATGCTTAATTCTGATAAGATTAATTCGGATGATGAAAATTCTGAAGCTTTATATCACACTAATGTTATCAAAAACATTTTCAGTTTTAAATTTCCATATTTTTCCTTCACAATTTAATATACTTTTCTTAAAATGTAAACAATTACTTTTTCAACCAGAAAAATGTTCATAGCATTTTAATTACTCGATGAAATACTTCCAAATTTTTACAGACGATAATACAAAGTCTGATTTAATATTTTATATTCTAAATTTACCTAATTTAGTGAGAAATTTTACAAAATATCTCACTTTATAAAGCGATTTAATATTAAGCCGTAAAACTGAAGGTTTTGGTCGTAAACAAATCCAATCAAATTTTTATATAAAAGTCGTTTTGTTTTATAAAAAAAGCACTTTGTACCTCACGTTTTCTAAAAACAATAATTTTCCAAATATACATTTACAAACTGTAAATAAGGTTGAATATGCATAAAAGAGAGTCTGGTACCGAGGTAGACACAATAACAACAATCGAGACTTCCAACAATAATCATTGCATTTTACGGGACAGATCCAAATCCTCTAGTAAGAAGGAGGGGGTGATTTTCAGGTTTTTTAATTTGGTTGATCCAGACTATCTAATAAAGTAGAGGGCAATTATCAAGTATAATGATGGTGACCAAGTTAATTTTTTTAGAATATTAGTCTTACACTGTCTTAATCTAAGATCAATGTAATTACGTCGTTTATTGATATCCCAACAGTCCGATATATATATTTTTTTGCACCACTAAACTTTTTTTAAGTTTCTTATTAATTTTAAACAGCCTCCCTAATTTATTTACGCTTTCAAACAACGTGCTTTGCTAAAAAAGTTTTCAAAAAAGGAATTCCTTCCGAAATATCAAGGGAAAGGAAGTAGAGAGTGCGCATTCACCCTCATGGCCCTCCCAACCCCCCAGCCCCGTCCCTTTTTATGGATCTGCACTTGATTCAAATATTTTTATTTATAATAATTACTGTATTCAATTACAATGAATGAAAAATCAATACACAATAACAGTTTTGAATGATGTCATGAAGATATTTTTTTAACTAAATAAGGTAAATAGAGCTTAGTTTCGAACTAGATTATTATGGAAGGCAATCCTGCTGTTTAAATGTTTTATCATAGGACAGATCTAAATGTTTCTCCTTTTTGATGTTTAAGTTTTTATCCGTTAAAATATTTTTTCGCTTTTCACGAATAATTCTTCTTTCTTTATTTATCTTCTCCGTTTTTTCTGCGGTCTCGTTTTTTTCCTGAAAATCTTCAATAACTTGCGGACTGGTAAAATCACCATAGTTCAATTTTTTAAATCTTCTTTTAGTTTTCTGTTCAAATAGTTCTGGCACTTGAAGAACATACTGAATTAGTTAGGATATTTTTTCCATGGGATTAGATGATAAGGAATTCGTCAAAGTAGAAGACCAACAGCTTAAATTTGAATATTTAACCATGATTATGTTTATCTGTTGTTGTATAATAAGCAAATTTAAAGTAGAATCAGTTTTTTGTCGCATGATCTCAATCAATTCTACTCTCTTTGAATTCAAGCTTGAAATTCAGTTTGATATTTTTGTACCGATTTAATCAGTTTATACAATTGCAAAATCTGCAACAAAATCTTTAAAAAAATTCAAATAAAATCTTGGATCTGCAAAAGAAAATGAAATTAAATGTTTTGAAAACAAAACATGAGTTGCAAAATTACAGTGGTTTGGTCACATATTAACGATGTTAATAAGGTGCTTTAATTAATTTGTGAAACAATTTTATCAGGTTTATGTAAGTTGGCATTAGAGCTTTTATCATTATTAAACTTAATGTCTGAAGTTATATCCCAACACAAAAGATAAATTCCAGATGTAAGTCAGGCAACTTCTACAGAGGCAGCTTCATGATAAGCTCTTGAGAATATATCTCTAAGTTGATTATTTGTTATTTTTGTCCAGGATGCTCATGTAATGTTTAATGTTATAACTATAATATTTTCCTTTTATTGTTATAACTAACATATGATTTATGAACAGTTGTAATGCCTGAATCATCACAGTTAAAAATTTGATGAGGTTCAAGCCTGTACTTTTTCATAACAACTTCTATATTATTGAATTAAATGTTCACAGAATTGCTTTTTAAACTATAAACACGATTTAAAGACAACGATTAAGGCTTTCTGATTGAAAGGTCTGTATGTCTCTTTAAAAATCCACTTACAAAATCTCTTCCTGAAGCACCATTATATTTATTAAATGGATGAACTATTTTTTACTTTTCAACATACCAGAAGACAACTTGTTAAATGCTACTTATAGACAATCCATTTATTTTATGTAGTTAACTAATTGACTTTCAGTATTATCTGGCAATACTTTTTAAAACAAACCAAAATTTTTTTTATGTATAATAATAGTCTAAACTCTTTATTTTCTTTAAATCCTTCTGTGTAAAGCATTTATTTACGTTAAATGTCAAAGGTGCTTTTCTCAATGAAATTTCTTTTAATTTTAACATAACATGCTCTGCTCAGAAAAAATTGCCTCATTTAGTTTTTTATCATAGTTTCTACCCGTATTTAACTTTCTAAATAAACATGGCTGATATTGTCAAAACAAAAAACCAAAACGTCTCGTTTTGCCCCGCAACATGGTGGCATTGAAATTGTGTAATTTCCTGGCAATTTTGTCATAGAAACAAAATCTCAATATATGGAAATGATAGAGCAATGCCTAAAGATGATAATAAAACACTAACTTTTGATATAAAAATTTTTTCCACTCCGTAAGATAAAAAAGATTAAAGCAACAACACATCGAAATTCGTAATTGTCATAGAGCCAAGAGATGAAATGGTTGTCGTTCTCTTCATCTCATTCATTTCAATGTGACTCAAGATATTTTTTGTAACATTAAATAATTTAAGTACACAACTAAAATTTCAAAAATCATTAAAACAATAAATTGCGTGGTTAGGATCATTATAAATGCGATCTGTCTCGTTTTGCCCCGTTGTCTCATTTTGTCCCGTCTTACCCTAAGACTGTGTGTACGCTATTTGTTATTAATGGAAGAATTATAACTATGATTATGTTAACCAAAATGCTTAAATACTAAAACTAAAAAAACTTCAATCAAAGTGTCAGGAGACATGACTTCTTTACTGATTACCATTACATTTTTAATGGGTTTTTGTTTCTTTCAAGACAACGATCTATATATACTTTTAACAATTCAGTCTTTGATCTAAAGTTGTTTGCTTTTGTTGTCGATGCCGAAGTCAAAAAACAGTTTTCCGTAGTTGGGGTTGTCCAAACTTCATTTGTACCTTGCCCAGTGGGTGCTAAAGACTGAATGAAGTGCCTTAGATGGTTGCTCACAAAAACAACTAAGCCCAGTGTTGTAAATTTTAAATGAACTCCTTGATGTGGCGGAAATCACCCCAAAAAACAACGGAAATCACCCCAAAAAGATGGAGCTCCACCTCTTTTTTGAGGTGTAGCTACACCTCTTTTTTCTAATAAACTATTTTTTCTAATAAACTATTTTTTCTAATTAGAAATACTTTTAAAGCTAAAACAAGTACAAATTTAAAAAACAAACTTCAAAAACATTGAAGTGTTAAATTCTTTTTTCAGCTAATAAAAAAGCGATAAAAATCATTAAACAAGCTACTTTAGGGCATTTCCAAAAAATCACGCACGGAAACTCGTATATGTTTTGTCTATTATTTCCATAATAGTAAATCTCCAATTTACTTTCATTTAATTCTAATCTATATGAATATTTTCTAAAAAAATTGGTCACACCGTAGTGAAAATAAGTTATTTGAAAACAAATGTCCACTAGAAACGATTTGCATTTTTTAAACCACAATACGTTGTACAGTTATAATCTGAATTTTGAAAAATATTCTGTCGACGTCAAAAAAAAAAGGAGTTAAACGGGCTAGTCATAGATTTTTGGTGTTCAAGTTCCAGAGGCGGTGCAAACTTTAAATTTAGTAATACTGATACCATCAAAAAAAAATTAACAGTTTTTTTCAATCGGAGCGTGGAAACAATATACAGATGAAAAATTGAGACGCACTCTCCCAAATGGGAAAGTAGAAAAACAATGTTTTTTTTGTATCTTAAAATAAATTAAAAATCATCGAAAAAATTAATATATCTAAAAAAAATTTCTTTTCGTTTAAAAATGGCGACCAAAGAAAGTTTGAAACCCCCTCTATTTAAGGGGGTTGTCAACTTTCCGGGGTCATAACTTTTGAAAGTTAAAATATTTTTTTACTAAATGAGAACTTTACAGATAAACTTTATGCGTTCATAATGGTAGAAATTAAAAATGCTTTTATTACCTCTTTCCCTTACAAATATTTAGACTTTAGGGCCCTAATTTTATGGCAGATTTTAGATATTATGTTAATTACGTTAAATAACGTTTACATTACAGATGAAATGTAAAAACAACATTTTTCTCTTTTGTATACTTCCTTGTGATATACCGCATAAAAATTTATTAATAGATATTAGATATAAACCATTTGTTGGCTAAGTAATAGACAGTGAGCCAATGTTCTTGCAATTTCTGAAAGTTACCTATCATGAACGCCGAAAATCTATGACCTGCCGTTTAACCATCTGTTTTTTTTTTGAAAGACGGCGAGAGAATATTTTCAAAATTTAGATTATAGTTGTGCAAAGTATCGTGGTTTTGAAAATGCAAACCGTTTCTAGTTGACATTTTTTTCAAACAAATTATTTCCGCAATGGTGTGTAGTTTACATTAGTAATATTATCAAAGAATAAATTAAGTTTATAGCGGAATCACGTACGAAACAGAAAAACGCAAATTTAACTAGACAAGTAAACTTGAATTCCTCAAAAAACATTAGGAGTTCCCAGAAAGTTCAGAGATTACACTATGTATCATCGAGTCACAGCAATCACATTCAGCAAGCTCACATTCGATAAAAATTAATGTCAATTTAAAAAGACATTGTTTTGTCATTGTTGATCACAGATAATTTTTGATCTTTAGTCCACTGAAACCTCACTCATCATAAGCAGATGCAAATGAAAAAGTTGTTTATTTTCTACAAAATCAAATCGATTTTAGGAAAATTAAGAAAACATGATGTCATCTATTTCTCTATTAAGAATGGATGTGCGATGTGCGTTGTGGAGGCGTGAATTTCCTAGTTAAATGCTTATCCGCGTTCCTCTGCGATAAGACCGCAAGGACTTCTTGGGAGTACCTTAATAATCACTTTAATAAAAAAAATTATCAAAGAAAAAAAAAAAAAACATTAATTAAAAATGCTATCGATTAAGAAGAAAACTTTTTCTCAGTTTGTTTTTGCTCACGAAAAAATTGTTAAATATCGTATGTAAAAAAAGATGAAGAAAGGTACAAGATTGTAGCTAAAAGAAGTATTAAATCTTTTTTTACCTACAACCTTGTATCTAATCTTTTTTTACCTACAACCTTATACTAAATACAATCTAAAATTAAACTACTCAACAAAATTGTTTAATTTACCTAAAAGAATTCTTCACTTAACAAATTACTCAATTTGTTTAAAAGAACCCATTACTCAACAAAATTGTTTAATTTACTTAAAAGAATTCTTCACTTAATAATATACTCAATTTGTTTAAAAAAACCCATTACTCAACATAATTGTTTAATTTACCTAAAAGAATTCTTCACTTAACAATATACTCAATTTGTTTAAAAGAACCCATTACTCAACAAAATTGTTTAATTTACCTTAAAAAATTCTTTACTTAACAAATTACTCAATTTGTTTAAAAGAACCCATTACTCAACAAAGTAGTTTAAAAGAATTCTTCACTTAACAAAGTAGTTTAATAAAAAACCTAAAAGAAATACATTAAGTTAACTATTTACAGAAATGAATAATTATTATTTACAGAAATGAATAATAATAAAGAAAAATGTTCAAATAAAGAAAAATGTTAGATTTAGAAACTTTAAAAACCTCAAAAAGCTTTGAAAACCCCTACTTTACAAAACCTCAACTATTCTTATAATAATACCGCGAAATTTTGTGTTTACCAAAAAAAAAAAATAACATATAAACATTATATTATAGCCTCATATAAACATTCCCTTAATTTAACAAGAAAAAGCTTCAAAAGTTTTATATACTAAAGCACATCTGCAGTTATAATATAACAGCTTAAATTTATTGATACTTTCATTAAACATAAAAATCAAAGCGAAATCAGTGTTTTTTTTTTTTTGGAGTGCTTCTATTAATAGTATGTGTATTAAGTATTTTCTTTTTTTCTTCCAAAAATTTGTAAAGTTAAATGAGAATCATGTCCAGCGGACATGATTCTCATTAACTTTCAGAAACAAAAAAAGACTTGGTTCAAACTTGCTATTACATAAATTATTATTTATTTAATAATTATCACTAATTTAACAATTGAGGTTCACTTTTAAAATAGATAAATATGAATTATCAACCTGTCTTGTAAAATACGTTTTAAATGTCTTAAAAAAAAGACGCAAAAGCAATGCTGAAATAATAAATTTAAAACCAAACAATGTGTAAATCTATATTTATACGTTGTGATATATAAAAAAAAGACTTACTTTTTTTACGAAGCTTGTTATATTCATTACTTCCATTACTGTTTGCAACTAAAATCACATTTTTATTGACATTGGACCCATTACAGTGAGATAACGTGAAGTTATGCACAATAACAAATGTTTTATTTGAGCAAAACACTCGCGTTGTTAACCAATTATCTTTGAAAAAAATATTGAAAACTATATGAAGAGTATTTTTCCGTAGCGTAGTATGAGCGATTTTGTTTTTATGCGCCAACGTAAGTAAAAACTTTAGGCAACTTAAAGAAATAAAAATAACTAATAAAACGTAAACTTATAAAGAAATAATTTTGAAAAGTTAATTATTATGAGTTATAAATAAGCTAAAAAATGATTATAATGTGCTAAATCAAGCAAAAAATAATCTTTATAATTAAATAATATTTTAGGCGGCACATAAAAACAAAATTGCTCATACCGCGTTTTAAAAAATAAACTCTTGATATCATTAAAATTAAAAACAAGGTATTTTAAAAAGGCATTCACTTTGTAATTGTCTTGTGTCATTTTGTAATTGAGTTTATTTTTAAGGTATATTAAAATAACTAAAAAAAAAAAAGATTCTTAAACTTTATCACTCTGTGACAAAATATTGAAAGTGATGCACGTTTTTAAATTCGATTTGAGCGCAGAAAATGAAGATAAAGAAACAACTTGATTAGGTTGAAAATTCCATATTTTATATTATTCTTTTGCAGAAAAAAAAATCTCTAAATACCATTGTTGTGCTTGCTACGTTGAGTAAATTTTTGCGAATGTTTATCATGTGATTCACAAGATATTTTGGATTCGCACCTACTCACTATTCTGTTGTGAATAGTGATTAGGTGCAAATACAAAGAATTCTGAAAAAGTTTAGTCCACAAGGTTGTGTGATATTCTGTTGGTCATATAAGGTTGAACTTTACTTTAAAATATTCAAGAGAGTCAAGTTTAAAGATAAATTTAAATTGATTACACTATATACACTAGAGACAAAAAAGTGCTATTTATTAAATTTTTTAATTTATACTGTATATTTGTTCAATTTTTAATTTATAATGTATAAAGTTTTAAACAATAGGCTTTTGTAATCTCTTATTTTTTATTTTTTAATCTTTATTTTTATTTTGTGTTGAATTTTTAAAATTTAAATTTATTTTAGTTTACATTTAGTTATATAAATCTTTTTAATAATTTAAAAGTTCATCGTAATTTGTTGAAAATATGTAATTCTCTTATACGACCGATGTAATGTAAGGCTTTAAAAAGTGATGCTAATTTATTTATTATTTTGTTGGAATTTTTTAAATCGAAAGTTTTAAATTTCTTAGTAATAATAATCTTATTGTGTATGAGAGATAATTATAATTATAATTGTAATTATATTTTCTTATGAGTATTTTTTTTTTTCAGGTATTTTTTTTGTTTATAAGTTTATTATCTTATTTACTATATTTTTATTTATAATCATATATTGTTATATTGTTATATATCCTTTTATATGTTATGAATTTTAATATAATATACTAGTACTTTTTTTGTTCAACAGTAATTTATTATTTTATGTACTCTATTTTTGTTATATTATTGTCGTACTTAACAAATACTTATCAGGTGTTTATTCAGTAACTTGTAATATCTATAATTTAATAATGATACTGAAAGATAGACAACTTGTTAAAACAAACGAATATTTTATCAATATCATTGTTTTTAATAAAAATAAGTAAGTAAAAAAAAAAGTTAATATATTAAATTATTAATTATACATATGTATGAGTGTATACATAAAATATATGTATTAATGTAGGTGTCTAAATTATTGTACTATACTGGACTCGTCAATCTTATGTTACCAATAAAATTGCATTAGCTATTGCAGGTAGCAAATATTTGGATAAGTCAGACCATGAATCTGTATTTTTTTTATAAACTATATTTACAATTGTACCGTAATTTAGGCTATTGTATTTTTGATAAGGAAACTGCTGTGTTTGAAATTTTTTAAGATTTGATGCAGGTTCTAGGAAACAAACCTTATGTATTAATAAAATTGTGAAAGTTTCACTTTTATATATCAGTGAATGGGAAATGTAGCAGTGCTTAACGTGCTGAAAGCTCAGCATACAGAGTTTCATGGAATCAAGTCAATCTAATTGTTTTTTGGTGATTTTTTGATCAGGAATGATATTTAAAACAAAAAAAATTGTAAATAAATTTTTAATGCTGTTAAGTATTAAGTAGCAAGAGCCACTGCAATACTTATTGTTAACTTCTTTTGTTTAAAAGATGTTTGCTTCACTCTTTCTTTGAAATAACTTAGTAAGGTAATTAAAAGATATAAATAGTTTGTTTTTTATACAGTTAAAATTATTATTATAAAGATAAAAAAGTTTTGAATAGTAATAAAAGGATTACTATGTTGATTTGTAATCACCTATGCTTATTTTCAATTTAAAACAGTTAAATTAATTTCATATATATATATATATATATATATATATATATATATATATATATATATATATATATATATATATATATATATATATATATACAGTGGCGGCAAAAAGTCATGCACCCAACTGAAAAATAATACTTTTTTACTATTTACACATATAAATTTTATTTAAAAAACACTAATAACTGTCCCAAATGTTAGCAATAAAAATAATGATATGTTTAATATTTTATATGACCGCCTTTGGCTATGAGGACATGCATGAACGCCGTGGCATGGACTCGACCAATGAATGTAAGGTTTCTGAGGTGATGCTTTCCCACGCTTCATTCAAACACCTCCACAAAACTTCCAAACGAGTGGGTTTGGATACCTGCAGCTTTTGGAAGATGATCTCCCACAGATGTTCAATGGGACTGAGGTCAGGGCTCTGAGGAGGCCACTCCAAGACTCGTACACGTTTGGAGGTTAAGAAATTACATACACCCTTAGCTTTATGACAGGGTGCGTTGTCCTGCTGAAAGACAAACTCTCCTTGTCTGCTAAATAAAGCACCAGCTGAAGGGAGCATATGATCTCTTAGGACTCCAATGTACTGGTCCTGGTTCATTGCACCTACACAGCGGTACAATTGACCTATCCCGGACCATGCCATGCAACTCCAAACCATGATAGACCCTCCTCCGTGCTTCACAGTAACATTAATGCAACTGCTGTGGTATCTTTCACCCACTCTTCTCCTCACTAAACACTTGAAAACTGCTCTCATCACTCCAGAGAATCTGTTTCCATTGATTGATGGTCCAGCCACGATGTATCAGTGCAAATGCTCTCTGCCTCCGGCGGTGATCGCAAGTTAACAGTGGCTTCTTCGCAGCCACACAAGTGTTTAAACCAGCTTTCTGCAGCCTGGCTCTAACAGTCCTAACAACCAGCCTGATTCTATATAGTCTATACAGCCTGGCAGCTATATCAGGGGGCAGTTAACCGCCTATCTGCTAAGCTCATTCGGACAAGAAGACAATCATCTCTAGTCGACGTCTTCTTCGGACAACCACTGCGGGATCTATTCTGTCTCCCTGTATTTCCTCATCAGCCTAGTTACTGTTGACTTGCTTATTTCCATTTTCTGAGCCACTGCATCAAAAATTGACCCATTCCTGACCTGCACAACCACCTCCAGCCGCTCCTCTGCAGTCAGCTTCTTCGCTCCAATCATGATAATAATTTTATAAAAATAAATCTAAAATAAAAAAATTGTTTTATAATACCAGGTAATATGAAATACATCATTAAACAATATTTAGAATGAAAAATAATACCAAATAAATGCTAAGCAATTTTGTAACCCCCAATGCCAAGTCTTAATTGCACATTTAGGCCCATCATATTAACCTCCATTTTCCAAAATAAAACAATAAATAATGCAACCAATGTAAAAATTACAACTAATATCCACTAAAAACCGAAAAACAAATACAAAATAACATGGACTGGTAAGTTACAAGCCCAAAATACAAATAAATAAAGTATTATTAAATATATTAATTGTAAACAAAATTTAAAGGGACATCAGCTGATCGCATAAATTAACATCCAAATTACCACAAAGTTACTAAAAATTAAAAGTCACAAAAAAATTTAAAGTTCCTACACAAAGTAAACAATCTTGACATTAAAGAACTTGAAATCTGGTTGTTTTTATTTTTAAAACCTATTCTAAAATCAAAATTTTGTTGTAAAAGTTGCTGGGTGCATGACTTTCTGCCGCCACTGTATGCATGTATATATATATATATATGTATATATATATATATATATATATATATATATATATATATATATATATATATATATATATATATATATATATATATATATATATATATATATATATATATATATATATACAGTATTGGACAAAACATTTGCAACCAACATCGAACAATGCTAAAAAGTATTCCTAATTTTACATGTCTTAAAAACGAAACAAACTATACTACCACAGCAAACAGTTCAGGAGTCTGGAGTCATAGCATGCCGTGACATGAGCAATCAGCTCACAGGTGACAGCACACAGACAGGTTTCATTGACAAGTGCCATTTTGCAGCGGACAAAACAAGTGCAACTTTTTTGGTTTGTTTCATTTTCTTATGTCTGGTCCGTGTCAATGTCACGGAAGTTTTTTAATAATTAAAGGAAGTATCCAGAAATTTCCAGAAGCATGCAAAAGCTTTCAGAAGTTTCCAGAACAAGCAACTGGAAGCATCCAGTAGCAATCAGAAATATCCAGAAACATTCAGAAGCATCCAGACGCATCCAGAAGCTTCCAGAAGCATCAAAAAGAAGCATCTAGAATCTTCCAGAACAGGTTCACACAGGTTCATTTTACTATATAAGTGACATGTAAATCGACTTGTAATTCAGTCAGTATGTGGAAGTCAATCAGTCAGTATTATCAAGACAGTTTATCGAAGTGAGTTTTATCAAAGTGTTTTATCGAAGAACATCAATACAAGAAGTGAAATAAAACAAGTGTTTCATTAAATCAATACAGTCCACATCCAACCAAGACGTTGTGTTCCACCAAAGCATTATTATATCATCACAAGGTAAATGTGACACGGTAAGCCTTGAGAAGCGTGATTATTTATTTTTATTATTTTTATGACTTCAAGTGCAAAAATGGCTCCCGAAAGCCTTGGATTGGAACTAAGAAAGAAAATTATTGGCGATTACGTAAGTGGAATGTCACAAAAAAGTGTTTGTGATAAATATCGCGTGAAAAATGGACCGTATCAAGACTATGTTCCAAATAACGTTCTACGGGGAAGTTGGCAGCAGATGACAAAGGTGGAAGACCGCGTTCCACCACTTCTAGAGAGGATTCTATGATCGTCAGATTTGTCAAGAAGGATCCCTAGATATCATAAGTTGAGATACAAAAGTAATTAGAGCTGCCTGTATCGGACCGAACAATCAGACAACGTGCTGTTGAAGCCGGATTGTTTTCTCGACGCCCTGCAAAGAAATCGCTAATTTCACTAAAAAACCAGAAGAAAAGACTCCTGTTTGCTACATCTCATATTGACTGGAATGTGCAGAAATGGCGAACTGTCCTGTTCAGTGATGAATCGAAGTTCAACATCATTGGGAGCGATGGCATTTGCCGTGTACGTCGACCGGCCGGAAAACGCCTCGATTTACGTTACGG
Organism: Hydra vulgaris; assembly: GCF_038396675.1. Lineage (NCBI taxonomy): Eukaryota > Metazoa > Cnidaria > Hydrozoa > Anthoathecata > Hydridae > Hydra > Hydra vulgaris. The sequence continues at coordinate 6,808,233 of NC_088927.1, forward strand.
TCATAAGACCGTGAAGCATGGTGGAGGCAATGTAATGGTCTGGGGGTGTTTTTCTGCTAACGGTCTAGGTCCAATACATTGAAACGATGGAATAATGGACCGTTTCATGTATAAAAATATCCTAAAAGATGTTATGTTACCTCATGCTGAATGGAATATGCCAATAAAATGGGTTTTTCAGCAAGACAACGATCCGAAACACACTGAAAAAATAGTCAAGCAGTGGTTTCAAGACAACCACCTATCGGTGATGGATTGGTCGCCTCAATCTCCAGATCTCAACCCTATCGAGAACCTGTAAGAGATCGTCAACCGCAGAATTTGATCGTGAAGGTGTTCGTAATAAGGATCAACTGTTTGAACAAATCCAAAAGGCCTGGGCAGCGATTTCACAAAGTTTCATCGATCATCTGATAGAATCTATGCCTTGAAAAAATGCAGCACTTTTATATAAAGAAACTAAATTAGCATTATTTGGTTGCACTCGTTTTGTCCGATACTATATATATATATATATATATATATATATATATATATATATATATATATATATATATATATATATATATATATATATATATGTATATATATATATATATATATATATATATATATATATGTATATATATATATATATATATATATATATATATATATATATATATATATATATATATATATATATATATATATATATATATATATATATATATATATATATATATATATATATATATATATAAAAGCCCTAAGATAAAATCATCCGCGGCCTCCTTAATATTTAATATAAATTCCTGTCTCGTAAAAAGTGTCTTTTGGTAGTAAAAAGTGGTTTTATCTAGCAACTTATTTTCTGATAGTTTTTTATCCTTTCGAGTTAAATACCCTGATATATATATATAAGAGCCATATTTGTATCGAGAGAAATAAATTATTCGAGATCTGGTAGATTTTCAAATATCTCATCAGAGGGCTCATCCAATAAAAAACCACAATTTGGACATGAATGGGTTGTATCAAGAGTTATCTTAAAAGCTGGATTATCAAGTGATAGCAAAAGTTTAGCTCTTAAAATATTCAACTTTTCAATCACTTGTTGTACTGCTATAAAATGTGTACCTCCTGAACCTTTGCGCAATTAGCTAAATTCTTTTTCCAATGGATCAGTAGAAAACTCACTAAGAATGACATATTGGTGTGAGCTATCCAATAATGATATACATAGTTCAACAATACCATGCATGTGTGGTAAATTGACTGTGCAGTGTCACAAGTAAGTTTTTTCTCCCTTTTACCTTGCTTTCTAGCCATCTTTAAAGCTATATTTCCAAAATTCAAAATATTTTCTAATTTATTATCATTAGGATCTCTAATTACTGCTTGAAGTTCAATTTTAAGGCAACAGGTGCTGATATTAGATTCAACGATGAGAACTTTTCACCATGACACAACAATGTTAATAAAATCTGCTGTATCTTGTCTTTCTTTTATATGCTGCAGTCCTGGATGATTAATTAAAGCATGGTAAGTTTTGTCACAAAATACACTTAAAAAGGTAGAAACTGACTGCCTCTTAATTGACTTTGGAAATATTGAATTTTCATTTAAGTTGGATAGTTTAACTAAATTTTCAGATTCAATTTCATAAAGTTTTTAAAGATGATCCCATTGTGCTACTTTACATACTCCTTTTTAACAATTTATCTTAAGTTTTTATTCACGTAAAGCTGAGCAATTGCTTAACTTTACGTGTATAAAAATTTGAGGAAAACTCCAAATGATTTTATTCACGTAAAGCTGACCAATAACTGAGTAAAAGCAATTGCTCATTTTTATTCACCCGGCCTATTGTTTTAAAATTAACCATCTTGAATTGGGGAAAAAGCAAACTAAAAAATCGGTTGCGCTTTGTTGAAAATTTTATTTAAAAAAAATCCTAAAAGATTGTTGTAATGTTTATGTTTGTTCGTCATGCTTTATTACTAGTGGGTTACTTTTAATTTGCATCTTACTTAAGTTACTTTTAATTTGCATCTTACTTTTGTACTGGTAAATAACTATCAAAATATCAGTAATTTTTATACCCTAAAATAACTAAAACTATATGTAGACAGCAAAGTAAGGCATCATTTTATTTAAACAAAGATCTAAAAGTATTTAAAATTAAAGTAAAATCACCTAAAAGATTTTTTTGCAGACATCTGTTCGCTGTTTCTTTTGATTAACTTTTAAAGTAATTGTAGAACATAAAGTTATTGTTAAACAATGTTTTTTTGAATTTGCGTATAAGAAAGAATAGTTTGTTTTCCCCCAATTCAATATGGTTACTTTTAATTTCGCGAAATAGTCACGTGATTCCGACTGGATGGATAGAAGCTAAATGTTCCTGAACTACAATTTCTTTTCTGCCTGGAATTAAATTTTTCAAATAACACAAAACTTTTTCTAATATAGACCAAGTTTTGATTTTTTTCACGTAAAGCTGAGCAATTGCTTAACTTTACGTGTATAAAAATTTGAGGAAAACTCCAAATGTTTTTATTCACGTAAAGCTGACCAATAACTGAGTAAAAGCAATTGCTCATTTTTATTCACCCGGCCTATTGTTACTTTTAGATCTTTGTTTAGATCTTTGTTTAAATAAATTCTCTTTTTAGAAATTGTAGGAAGTTTATTTTGAACACCATAATGATAAGTTTCAAAATGCAAATCCTCACTAATCTTGATTAAAAAATAAAGAACTCTATTTGAACAAACTTGTGATTGTAAATGAATAGTGTTATTAATCATAAAGCATACTAGTATACCTTTCATTATTTAAAAGAATTTTTTTCATTTCAGTTACTCAAAAGTTACTCTATCCTTTTCTAAAAAAGTGGATAGTTCATCTTGAGCAAAACTTCGAAAACACAAAGAAGCACAAGTTGTTGCACGTAATGGAGGAAGATGGGTAGGAATTTGACAAGACGGTATACCAGGCCAAATTGATGGTGGAAATTTAGGACGATATTTTCCTCTAATATTTGTTTTTCAAAATTTATTGGCCAATGCAACTCAAAAACTACAGTGCTATTAATTACTTTAAGTTTGCATTTGGAATTACTTTAATCCACATTTGTTTTTCTTCTTCATTTAAAAAAAATCGATATACTGAAATATATATACAGCTTTAAATTATCAGATTTCTTTTTTGCAGATAAATAGTTTGTAGTGCAGCCATAGATGCAATACTTTTTGCCCATATTTTAATATCACTAAAATGGCGACTAAAGTTAAGCGAAATTTAAATTGGCCCCAGTCAGATACGCGGTTTGCGCGGTGGCTAAGCCTGCAGCATAGATCGCTGTGATGTAATGTAAATAGCTGCATGTTCTTAAATAGGTACATATTTTTATAGGTATTTTATTTATTTTTTAGTTAACGTTAGGTTTTTTATTTATTAATTTATCTAAAATATTTATTCGACTTTATTTTCATATTTTTTATATCAGTGCCTTATGCAAAGGGGGGTAAAAGGAACAATTAACCCCCCTAAAAGATGTTACACTTTACAGAGTTTTTGCTAACATTTATATACATATAACACATATTTATTAGCAAGCTAATTTATTAGGACAAATTTATTAGGATAAAGTTAAAATATTAATAATACAACAATAGCTTTCTTAAAAAAAGCGTTTATTGCATTATTAATATTTTATTGTGTTGCATTCTTAACGTTATTGAAGAAAATCGAAGAAAGTTTGATAATATTTTAAAGTTACATAGGTAAATGCATTTTATTATAGAATTAAAGAACGGTAAAAGAGAATAATAGAATTTATTTTGTTCAACTCATTTAACAAAGTAAAAGTAACTGAGTAATTCTTAACGACAATAGAATTGTTCGAAATAGTTCAAGAACTGTTTTTTTGTTATTGTTAAACAAAAACATTTTGGTTTAGTTACGATTTTAATATTTTATTTAAAAATTAATCCGCCACTGTTAAAAATGTACATTCTTCCAGGTCATCTATTATCATGCCAAAATCTCAAGTACAAAAACAAACAGTAAAATTAAAGGTAGAGAAATTCTTTTCCGCAAAGAAGTGCAAATTTATCACATATTTTTTGTTAGTACAACCACAATACCAATTAGACATTAAGTCAAATTTACAGAGTACATTAGCAATACTGATGTTCAATTCCGACGGTGCAAGCCAAGGATTGTTTTATCTCTTGAATGGGATGCTACAGGGGCTTTGTTTTGATTTACAATACTGCCTATCGGACAGCTCTGATGATGTTCAAGCTATCAAATTCAGTACAATGGGCTGGAAAAATAGATTACTAAAGTTACAGACCACCCTGCTTTAATACGGTACTGAACACAATGCCGTATTAAAGCACGGGCTGATGGAGCTGCAGATTTAGGCCAAGTTTAAAGTTAAGTATTTTTGTCTATAGTTGATCAATTGTTAGTTGCTAAGTTACAAAGGGCTAATGCATACGACACAATCAGCAAAAGGTTTGATGCTCTTAATCATCTACAATCTTTGTCCAATCGTGGCATAGAAGATGTTTCATTTGTTTATGAAACATATTTTGAAGATGTCGAAGTTAACTGTCATGATGAATTTATTCACTTTGCTTTTCTGATTGTCAAATTGTTACCGCCCAAGGAAACTGATTGCGTTGAACTAGAAATTTACACCTTTGTAGTTAATAATTGTTTAACAGATACTTTTACGAACGTCTACAAGGTGTTGAGAACTTATTTTTTTCTTATGGTCATAAATTCTACTAAAGAAAGAACTTTTTCTGTCCTTAAAAGTGTTAAAAATAAACTTAGATCATCAATGAGACAATCTCGCTTTAATGATTTGGCTTTATTACGCATTTGAAGTTAGATCAAGAGATTTCACAGCAGCGATCAAGAAGCTTCAGAAAAGTTTTAAACTTTGACTAAGCAGTACTAAATGCTATTTTTTTAAATAAACTTTCAAAAGAAAAAATGTATGAAAATTCTAGCTTTATCTAATTATTTGACACCATCAACAATACTAAAAATAATATGTGTTTGCTTTTTTTTTTTTTTTTAACATATTTGCTTGCATTAAGGCTGCAAGCAACCACTATAAAAGTTGGAAGTTACTGGAAGTGAAAACATGAATTTAAAATTTTATAGAGCAAGGTAACGATTGACAGACGACTTAAACGGTTGCAAATTATATGAATCAGGAAAGCAAGATGAAGGAAGCGAATTCCAAAGAACTGATGTTCGAGGAAAAAAACTAGACAAATGGAAGCTTTTGGAGACTTAATTGAATGACGAGTAACGCGAGAATGAATTTTAGTAAATGGCACAAGAGACGCTAGCTCATTTAGCAGTGTCCGTTAAAGTATTTGTAAAAAAGAGAAGCAACATTACAACGATGTGATAATGGTTGGAGATTGACTACAAGAGGAGGTACAACTATGTTTACAATGAGTTTTGCACCTTTTCTAAAAAAGAAAAGGCATCATTGGAAGATTCGCCCCAGATATGGCAACAGTAGGATGGGTTTAAGATTAATAGAGATTGCTTATAGCTTCCTGTTTTCTTTAAAACCTCGTTCCTGCACACCATTTTTAGATTGCCGTCGCATTAGGCCCTCCTATTTTTAAAGCCCCAGGCCTAAAACTGTCTTAATCCGGCTCCGCATATACATATTTGGTATTATGGTTATATTCTCAACTTGTTATAAAAGAGGCAACCAGCTGCTGCATTCAGTCGGTTTTATTTTTTAATTTTCTGCAAGTTGTTGCAACGCTCATAAAAGTGTCATATAAGCAAATGGAAACATTTCTGTAACATTTTGTAACAACAGTTTGTTCTGTAACAACAGTTACTTATAAAATGTGAAAGGTTGTTTTCAAAGTTAAAGTTAATCATGATGAGATTGCGAAATTCTGTAGAATGTCTCCTTAAAGTCGTATATAATAATAATAATAATAATAGTAATATTAATAATAATAACAATAATAATAATAATAATAATAATAATAATAATAATAACAATAATAATAATAATAATAGTAATATTTATTATTTTAAAAATTAATATATTTTTTTAATATTACAAAATATTTAAAATTGAAATAAATTGTGGAACACAATGGAAACATCGTGTTATAGACAGCCGACACAATTTAAAACACAAGTTTTCAAAAATGTTTATCTATTCGCGCTTTGAAAACATTTAACAATCTTGTTTATATGATTTCATTTAATAACAAATTACAATTATTACAAATTCGGTTGGGAAAGAATCATCTCGGTAAATATGATGGTACGTATTCTCTTTCTAACCTGTATTTCTTGTCCCGTACCAAAGAAGCCAAAGAAAATATGTTTATGTCTGTAAAAAATATATACAATACCGAAAACATACCGAAGAAAATATGTTAATGTCAATAAAAGTTTGATAGTCATGAGTGTAATACAATCACTCAAAGATCTTCATCTTCTAAATTGAGCAAACTGCTTAAAAAATATTTATAATTAGTATAATTAATATACTTTGCACATCACTCTGTACTTTTTTAATTCATTATAAATTGAGTAGTTTGTGATTTCAGTCTTTACGTTATAGCTTATTTTTTAGAAAGTTGCGGACTGGGCCGTCTTAGCAATATGTGTGCTTGGAGGGTCCCTTAATTAATTGCCTGGCCGGAAAAATATATTTAGCCAGTGCGCCACTGATTTAAAATCTAGATCCAATAAAATCTAATTTAGATTAGTTGGCTTTAAGAAATCTTATGACCAATGTATTACAAATAGAGTTATACTTTATAGTTATAATGCTTCGTTAAATGCAATTAAAAGTACCTTTAGTTATCTCAACCTAATCTCAGAGGTTAACTCTCATTTTAATAGAGTTAAATCTAAGCGGTCTAGTTTCATTTTTCTGATCTCAGACATCCCAACATCAACGGGCCTACATTATTCTGATAAGCAACCATTAGCCGCTTTAAAAAAAAAAAAAAAAAAAAGTTGTGCCGACGTATACATTATCTGGGTAATGGAGTTGTTCGGAACTTAATTATATCAGTTATTAACTATACCAAAACAATTATAATAACAATAAAACTGGTGTTACGTAAAATGATTATCAGCAAACGTAAAATCTTTATTTTTATTAGCAATTATTAATAGCAAGAATAAGAAACATATGATCGTTAAGAAAATCATGGGTTATGAAAAAAAGCTTGCTACTTATGATCAAGTTAATAAAGTGAAATATTTACAGCTATTTTCAGATGTTTATAAGGTTGAGAAAATTAACAGACAAGTTTACTGGAGGCTGGACTAAAAAAAGAAATTGAAAAAAATGGAACGAAGAAGAAAGAGAACTGCTGAACAAAAAAGATTGGTAAAAAGATTTATATATAACAACAAAAAAATGACTTCAAAACCAAATAAAAAAATTTGCAGTTATGGCTTCAATTCAAATGACAAAATGAAAACTGTCATTTGAATTAAAGTATTTAAAAAAAAACAAAAAACAAAAACAGACCAAACAGGGAACATAACAATCAAAACCTAAAAACTAAAATCTTTCAAAAAAATTAGGAAAAAAGCTGTCACGCTGCATTGTTGTAAAATAAACAATATATTAAAGTTTTTACCTTGTCGGTTTTGATAATTATTTCCTTTTTTTTTCCATTGGGTAAAAAAAGGATTGTAAAAAGAAACTATATTCGATATTTGATCTAATCCAAATATTTTCACCAACAACTCGCATCTTTTGGTTAATTTAATGCGAAAGCTGCACGATTCTTTTCCATCTGTTTTATATTTATTAAACGAACTATTCGTATAGAGGAATAATATATTTAGTGACTCATTTCCAATAATTAAAGTCTTTAGCGTTGCGCCTTTATTGTTATCACTTTCAGTTCGGGTTATATGATTTATTAAACCAGTGGCGACGCTAGTTGCAACGTTTGATTGAAAACTCAACGGATTAGCAAATATAGCTAAAAATAATATCAGAAGAATTGAGCGTAAAACTTCTCTAATTAAATTTGTAACAGGTTTTCTTTGATACCTCTCAATATCCATTGGTTAAAAAAATGTGACGCATTAGCATCATTAAAATTCTTGTTAATGTTCTTAAAAATGATACAATTACGAAGCTTAAAAAATGACACAAATATGATTCTGAAAAACTGACACAAATATGAAGCTGAAAAAATTATATTTAGATGTTGTTTAATAACTTGTAATTGTTGAAGTGTTTAGAAAATGTGAAACTGTTATTAAAAGCAAGACAAACAAAACAGTTCTGTCTTTTTAGTGCGTAATTTCAAACAACATTCTAACAGACTACACTTGTATCGCTAAACATGTTAAGTCGAAAAACGTTTTAATAACCAAAATATTGACGTTTTTTTTTTCACAAATCAATGAAACATTTATTATCCTACTGAGATTTATTTTAAAACTACTTGACTGTTTCAGACTAATATGCAATTGGTGTCAGTTTTAGGACAAACTACTTAAGCTGTGAAAATAAAAAAATGTCTAGAACAAATTTTTCAACAGTTTAAAATTGTTTGAATTCTTGTATTTAAAACTAAAATATTTTTAAATATAATTATTTACAATTGTGATTTTAATGGATGACGAAGAAACCCGTCAATAGTTAAAAAACAAAAATATACCTAGATAAGAATTTTAATATTTTTTATAGAGGAAAAGATACCAGAAAATGTTCATGTAAAAGTTTTAATTTTGGCTACGAAATAATAATAAAAGTTATAATAATAAAGTTGTTTATGTTAAAAACTGTAAATGAGAAACCATGACTCAATGAACGTGTTTGTTGAAGAAAGCGCTAGTGATAAAAAAGAAACAAACAAGTCACCTTACAGGAGAGGATGAGGAGAGAGGAGAGGATGCAGCAATTTTTGATGTTTAAGATAGCCAACATCCAGACATGGAATAAACTCTAAACATTAAAATTTTTATTTTTATATCAAATAAGGATGCTTCGCAAAAAATTGCAATGATTGGAACGTAGGAAGAAAAATCCCATAATTTTTGGCGACTCCTGCCCCAAACGTGAGAGTAACAAGTTGATAAAATATTTTTTTTTTTTTACTATTCTAAATTAAATTTATTTTCATCCAAAAATTTTTTTTGCAAAGCATCCTTAAGTATAAACATATAAATGTTAGGAGTTCACTTCATGCCTGGCAGTTAGTTATCTAAAACATCAAAGTATAATGCATCCGTACTTGCCTTATATTATTATTAAATGCCAACAAATACACTTTACTAAGTTGTTACTTGAAAAACTTGGAGTTGCCAATATTACATTATTATATTCTTCCTTGGATAAAAAATTATATATTCAATATAATTCAACAGCAATATATTCAACAGTGGCACGGTTAAATATTCAAGTTTATTTAACCGTGTTCTTCCCCCTCCCCACTTTAAAAACCGTGTCGTTGGCCCTGAAATAGGGAGCACTATAGTTTATTCGGTACAGTCAATTTTTAATGCCGTTAGTTAGTTAGTGAAGATTCTGTAAAATAGACATTTTCTAACATGTGTCATAATATCATTTTTACAATGAACGTTGAATGTTTAACGTCATTTTTCTGTTTTCTGTAAATTCTGTAAAATAGACTCTCTTCTAAACTACCCGCGTTATTAAAAACCACGAGGAGTTTTTTTTCTACATTTAATGAGCGGTATGGGGCTTTCCATTAACTACATCAACAAATAGGGGGATGGGGGGGAAACGTCAAGACAAGTTGACGTCAACAATTTTACTTTTTTTATTGAATTTAATTACTTAAAAAAAGGAAAATTAAGTAGCAGTCCTATGTCATACTTGTTCAACCTTCAGTGTTTTAATAAAGCTATTTATATTCCAACTTTTTAAAAACCATGTTGTGCTTTAAAAAGACCCGACATATACAGAAATGAATGCTGATGTTTACTTGTAACACTATTATTTTTTCAAAGTTGTTGTTGATTAATCAAAAAAGATATATGTAAGTACATAATCTACATTATATTACTTAAACGTTTATACTAGGGGTCGGCAACCTGCAACTTGCAAGTCTTATGCAATTCTTTCGATGTTAAAATGCATCTTTTTAGCTCTATGCACAAATATTAGTACTATTTTGAAACAAAGATGTTGGTAGCTCTTTAAAAACTGAAAAATTTGTAAATTGCAACTTTTGGCTCTTCTGTCTCAAAAGGTTGCCGACCCCTGGCTTATACAATTTGTTAAATACATTTTTTGTTGTACTAGACTCTATTAGAAATAATTGGCTTTTACTGTGAAATAGGATTAGATGCAAATTTAAAGTTAGATGGATTGGCATATTGAAGTTTTATTTGAAATTCATAATTTAAACGTGTTGGTGTATACTTTTTTGTGAACCTTTTAATCTTTTTTTTGTTCGGAGTAAATCTTTGTAACTATAAACTGGAAATATGTTCCTAAGTTAAAATTTGAATAAATTTTTTTATTTTTCTAAACATTTTACTTTAAATCACTTTTTTGTTTTAGTCGTAAACTAGTCTATTTAAAATATTGTTTTGTTTTGCTTTTCATTTAAATTTGATTTTTAGGGGGGTTGGGGGGAAGGTTAATTCAATCTAGACGTAATTTTATAAGGTGGTTTTTGGAAGCTTGACAAATTGTTGACAAGGGGGAGGTATAAATCGTCGAAAAATTGTGGACGTTATCAATGGACAGCCCCTAAGAAGAGCTTTTTTTTTTGTAAAGTATTTATACTTTTTTTTTTAATTTATTTACATTTTGGTTTATATATTATTAATTTTACTCTTAGCTATGTTTTTTATATGTTTTCTGACTTTTTCAAAGCTTTGAAGATTTTACAGCAAGCAAGTGCTGCAAATTTAATTGATCTTTTAAATCTGTTTGTTTTATTGTATGCTTTATTAGCGTTTTTGTTTACTATACTAGTTTCCAGGACGAGGACATTAAAAAAAAATTTTTTATTTCAGCTTTGTATTAGCTTCTTTTTTTTTTTTTTCCTTTGCAGTTGTTTTTTATCGTCGGTGTTTATTATTAATTTTTATTAATTGATTTAAAAGAATGAGTAAAGATAATTGAAAATCGAATAATGACAAAGGTTTTTAATCTTTAAATTGCTTGTATTTTATTTTACACTTCTATCTTCGCAGTTTCACCTTTATCTAGATAAAGGTGAAACTGCGAAGAAAGTAGATATTTATCAAAGATATCTACTTTCTTTGCAGATATTTTTTTTTTTTTAATTACAAATCTATTTAGATATCATTATTTTAATAAAACTGTTTTTTATCATTATTTAGCACAATAGAAGGTCAGACATTATTTTTGGTATATAGCATTAATATAAGGATTTTAGAATATGACAATTACCTTGAGTGATAAACAAAATAAAAGTTTAGATAAAAAGTTAACTAGTAATAAAATGTAAACCCCATCCCCCCTCCCCCCTATCTCTACAAAATGGCAAAACGCCTGGGATTGACGGCATTTCCGTTGAGTTTTATCAAAAGTATTGGCACATATATAATAATCACCTTTAACAAATAACTACTTGTTCAGTAAAGAGGGCAAGAGTCAACATGGTCTCAAAGAACAGCATTTATCAACTTAACACCAAAAGACGGGGATAAAACATCCTTCAAAGTTGAATCCCTGAAATTTATCGAAGAGTTTTGAAATTCAACGAAATATCTTTAATGTTCGAAAGTTATGACCATACGAAGCTTCTGTAAGTACTTTTATTAAACTTAAAATAAAAATATGTAAATTTGCATGTTAAAATTCATTGTAGTCGGTTTTAACAGTCTAGCTCAGTGGACTATAAAAAGCTTGTAATGGATTTTTTGTATTAATAGGATTGGAAAACACTACCGGTTTTGTAAGTCTTAACCGCTAAAAACGATCAAAAACAAAGTGAAGTTGTCAAACTCGAAAATAATTAAGATAAAGCTGGCTGTTTATTGAGATTGTTTATTGAGATAGTTGAGATAAAGCTGGTATATTATTTTGTCATTGCGTACGTAGACGTCTTTGCTTTTAGAAGAGTGTTTCAAGCTGAAACACTCAAAATATGTGCACAATACAAACAAGAAGCAAAAGCCTTTTGTTTGTAATGTGCTCATATTTTCAATGTTTCAGCTTGAAACACTCTTCTAAAAGCAAAAACGTCTACGTACGCAATGACAAAATGCCAGATATATATAGTCAATGACAAAATGCCAGTTACATTTAGTCATCTACGCAACTAGTCAAACAAGCCATTATCACTCAACAATGATTTAGACTAAGAACTTTCGACGAGACTTGCTATTTTTTAAGTCTTGTTATACGTCATATTTGTTGCGGAAACTTGGTTTACAGATTTATCAGACGCTATCAACTACATCGCAAAGACAGTGACAATAGGGGATGGGGGGGGGGGCGGAGTTGCCATTAACACTACAACTCATCTATTTTGCAGCTACAAGCCTACTAATTTGAAGCCAAAAAAACTACGCAGCAATATCAACGCACCTCTCAGCTGCAAATGGGGAAAAAATTTCAATGGTCTCAAAAGCAACGTCACCACTGATACCAGTAAATTCACTCATTGCTGAATGATTATTTGTTTTTGTTTTACTTGATCAAATTTATTACATTGATCCAGCAAGTTTCTTTACCATTTTTCTATTATTGCAAAACCGTTTTTACTATTTACAAGTTCTCCATTGCGACTGGTGTAGTACCAAACTTATTTAAAAAACTAAATGTCAGACCTATTTTCCAGAAAGGCAGTAAACTAAATGCATCAAACTATCGGCCAGTCTCGCCTACACCCTTCCCATTGCAATAAGAAAAAAAGAATTTTTTAAACGACTATAATATAGCACTGTGTTGCTAATTGCCCAATCATTCAAAAGCAGCATAGATTTGTTTATCTCATAGGCTGCGTCTTAAACCTGCTTATTTCTTTGGACATTCAAACAAATGTAATTTATCACGCCCATGCAGTAGACGTCATTTACACAGACTTTACAAAGGTGCTTGACAAAGTGACACACAAATTCCTTTTTTACAAGTTCAGAGTTTACGGCTTTCAAGGCGCTTTTGTTGATTGGATCTCACCTTGGCTAGTAGTCAAGGTGAGATCCAGTTATGGTGAACACTGTATCTTATTTACATTTGCCAGCAATCTTGAGTTTGTTGTATAAGAGAGATTGCCACACATGAAATCCAACATCACCATCCTCAAGCAAGTCCAATATCGAGTATTTGAATATATCAAAAAAATAGGTTAAAAACGATAGTGTATATTAAAAAAACGATAGTGTGTATATTAAGTTTCAAAGCTGTCATTTGGTTTCAAAATTTCTTTTTTTATATAAAACTTAAATGAATTTACTGTTTTCACCATATTGATGTGGTTATTTTTAAAAATGTTCCATATCTTAGGCCCTCGATATGTTATACTATATTCTTTGTATTTAGTTAGTTTACGAGGTATGTTATATGTTAGCCTTATATGTTATATGTTGTATGTTAGCCTCCCGTTTGATCTCAGAAAATAGTTATTATTTTGATTTATCTTAAATTTTGTTTCAAAGTTTTTCGGTGTGAGATTTTTTAAGTGATAATAAATAAAGATCATGTGTTGAAATGTATTTATCTCGTATACATTCATCATCTTCATTTCCCTCATTAACGGCTTTGCATGCTCAAGTTTGTTTTTTCCATATATAATTCTGCAAGCATGTTTTTGTACACTAAATATCTTTTTAAGTTTAGAGGGTTGTTTTCCATAATTGATATAGCTATGAATCAGGCTGTAGTATATTAATTGAAGCCTTTGAGTATTAATTAAAGGACTAATTCTATACATTATACCAATAGTTTTTTTAATTTTTGATTCAATGTATTTTATGTGGGAAAGCCAAGATAAGTTTTCATCTACATAGACTCCAAGGTACTTTAAACATTCTTGTTTTTTAATTTGTTTACTATTTATATAAAGAAATGGTAATTTAAGTGGCAGGTTTTCTTCCTGTGTTTTTAAAAAAATAATGTATATTGAGTTTTGTCTAAGTTTATTGAGAGTTTATTAGTTCTGAACCATTTATTTATTTTTAGCAGCTCAATATTCATTTCACCATATAGCTGATTAATATCACTATTGGATATAAACAAATTAGTGTCATCAGCATACATAATTGAATTTAAATTTGCAGATACATCACAGAAGTTGTTTATATATATTAAAAAAAGGAGGAGGCCGAGAATTGAACCTTATGGTACTCCACGCAGAATATTTAATGTACCAGAATCCGGATTTATCACATATTGTTTTGGATCAGTAAGGTAGCTTTTTATCCAAGAAAATGTTTTGTTTGTTACACCATAATAATTTATTTTTTCTAAGAGTATAGAGTGGTCTACTGTGTCAAATGCTTTTGAGAGATCTATAAAAATTCCTAGTGCTAACTTGTTTTTTTCAAAACCGTTAGTTATTTGGTCAACTAATTCAATAATAGAAACTTCATTGAAATATTCTTTTGAAACCCAAACTGTTTAGAGTAAAAGAGATTGTTTTTTGTGAAATGGACATTCTGTTATAAATAACGCATTTTTGAAAAAACAGATAATACGGTTATAGGTCCATAATTTGAGATATCAGAACTATCATTGCCTTTTTAGATTGGGTACACTTTAGCTACTTTTAATGCATCAGGAAACACACCTTCATTTATTGAAATTTTATAATATGAAACAGCGGTTTGATGATATGCTTTTTATTTAAATTAACTATATTGCTGGGTATTCCATCAAAACTCGGCGATTTCTTTATTTTTAAAGATGAGAAAGCCTCTTTAATTTCTTTTAACGTTAATTCACTGTCACATAATAAATTATTATTGGCAGAATTTAAATAGGTTTTGAATGAATCAATGGGAGGTACAATTTTATTAGCTAAATTTATATCAACTTTAGTAAAGTAATTGTTAAACTCTTTTGAAATTTCTGTTGGGCAGTGAATATTATTATCATTAATAGAACTACTTTTATTACGACCCATTAGGTTATTAATTAGGCTCCATGTTTTTTTTTATGTCAAATTTACATTCAGTAAATTTTTTACTGTAAAATTTTTTTTTTCATTTTTAAGTAAGTTTTGATAAAAATGTTTATAGTTTTTATATTTTTTTTCGTTTTCAATATTTCTATTTTTGAGAAACTTGTTATAGAGTTTTTGTTTTTTTCTTGAACATTTTACTAGAGTTTTGTTCATCCAAGGGTTAGTTAGTGTTTTTGCTTTTATTATTTCATAAGGAAACGTTTCACTATATATATTTAAAAATTTATTGAAAAAGGCATTGTATGTTTCGTTAGTATTTTGACATAAATAAACTTCTTTCCATTTCTCTTCGTATAGTGTTTGCGAGAAGTTATTGTTATTTAACGTTGACAGATTGCGTTTTTTTAAATTAATTGCTTTTGGACGATTAGTCAAATTTATATTAAAGTTATTAATTTTAATGTAGATACCCAGATACCATGTTGTCAATTGCAGTTGCTGAACTTTTAGTTACCCTAGTTGGTTTATTAATAATTGGGTATATATTATATTTAAAAAGAATATCAAAAAACGATTTTGTATTTAGATTTTTTTTATAAGTTAGTGAGTTTAAATTTATATCCCCAATAATTCATAGTTTTTTATTATTATTTTTAACTATTATATTTCTTATAAAATCTTCAAAAGGTTTGACGGTAACTCTTGGAGGACGGTATACGCATACAATGACAATCTTTTAGCTTTTTCATTAACGATTTTTATTGTTAAACACTCATAATCATTTTTTGTTAGGCATAATTGTTTTTTAATTTTATATGTAAGTTTCTCAGAAATGTAGAAACAAAGACCTCCGCCTTTTTTACCTCTTCCTCGTGTTTGACTAATTTTGCGGTAATTTGAAAGATGCGGTAAGATGAAATTTGAATTAGATTCAATTAAAATTTCTGAGTCATGCCAAGTTTCTGAAATAGCTACGACATCAAATAGGTATTTTAAGATATTTAAAAGTTCCTTTAGCTTATCAAAACTATGCTGCATGCTTTGTATATTAATGTACAATAAAGAAATTAAATGAAAACCATTTGGTATTTTGAAATCATAAGGATCAATATATGGTGAATTCAGTAAATTCATTTGAGTTTCATGAAAAATATTTAGATTCTCATCAGAAAAATTATTTAAAAAGTTATTATGTAACTTATTGTTTACACAATGGGGCCATTTACTTATATATACACATATGTGTGTGTGTTACTTGTATGTGTATTACTTATTTATTAACACCTATATGAATTATGTTAACATAGCTTGGGAAAACACCAAAAAAGTTATAATTCCTTATCGAAAAAGTTACAATTCCTTATATAATCGCCGTCAGAAGCTTGCGATCCGATTGATTTTTGCGGACCGTTTTACTCATTCCAAGCCATTATTTATGGAAATGAAAATACTTAATATTTACGAGCTCATTATTTATAACTTTTTATGCTTTATTTACATGTGGAAAAACGATTTAAATTTACCTATCTTCAAAGACCTTTTTTCTCTAAACCCGATTAATAAATATTTACTTAGAAATAAAAATTTTGTATATGAACTAATTTGCAGAACAAAATTAAACAAATTTTGCACTACATTTCTAGTATCATATCTTTGGAATAAAATTACTATACCTAATTTTGATATACCCAATATTTTTCCGATCTTTAAAAGTAAACTTAAAATTTCTATTCTATTTATTAATGATATGTTAAAATACTTTTTATAATAACCACAAATTTGTCTTTTTAATTGTAAGACTGTTATCTTTTCTCTTTCCTATTATAAAAAGTTGTCTTGCTGTGATTTCTTTGTATATATATTTATATATTTGCGCTTTTTTAAGTTCTGACAATCTTGTTTATGTATTAATGTAAAAAACTTGTAAAGGTTCTTATGATAAGATCATTATGATCTTCTTTTAGAAGCCTTGTTTGTTTGCTTTTGTAAACAACAACAACAATGTACAGAATTGGACAAAACATTTGCAACCAACATCGAACAATGCTAAAAAGTTTTCCTAATTTTACATGTCTTAAAAACGAAACGAACTATACTACCACAGCAAACAGTTCAGGAGTCATAGCATGCCGTGACATGAGCAATCAGCTGACAGGTGACAGCACACAGGCAAAATTTCGTTGACAAGTGCCATTTTGCAGCGGACAAACAAGGGCAACTTTTTTGGTTTGTTTCATTTTCTTATGTCTGGTCCGTGTCAACGTCACGGAAGTTTTTTAATAATTAAAAGGAGTATCCAGAAGTTTTCAGAAGTTTCCAGAAGCATGCAGAAGCTTCTAGAAGTTTCCAGAAGAAGCATCTGGAAGCATTCAGAAGTATCCAGAAATATCCAGAAACATTCATAAGCATCCAGACGCATCCAGAAGCTTCCAGAAGCATCAAAAAGAAGCATCTAGAATCTTCCAGAACAGGTTCACACAGGTTCATTTTACTATATAAGAGACATGTAAATCGACATGTAATTCAGTCAGTATATGGAAGTCAGTCAGTCAGTATTATCAAGACAGCTTATCGAAGTGAGTTTTATCAAAGTGTTTTATCGAAGAACATCAATACAAGAAGTGAAATACAACAACTGTTTCATTACATCAATACAGTCCACATCCAACCAAGACGGTGTGTTCCACAGAGCATTATTGTATTATCACAAGGTAAATGTAACACGGTATGCCTTGAGAAGCGTGATTATTTATTTTTATTATTTTTATGACTTCAAGTGCAAAAATGGCTCCCGACAGTCTTGGATTGGAATTAAGAAAGAAAATTATTGGTGATTACGTAAGTGGAATGTTACAAAAAAGTATTTGTGATAAATATCGTGTGAAAAAATGGACCGTATCAAGACTATGTTCCAAATATCGTTCTACGGGGAAGTTGGCAGCAGATAACAAAGGCGGAAGACAGCGTTCCACCACTTCTAGAGAGGATTCTATGATCGTCAGATCCGTCAAGAAGGATCCCTGGATATCATCAGTCGAGATACAAAAGCAATTAGAGCTGCCTGTATCGGACCGAACAATCAGACGACGTGCTGTTGAAGCCGGATTGTTTTCTCGACAACCTGCAAAGAAACCGCTGATTTTACTAAAAAACCAGAAGAAAAGACTCCTGTTTGCTACATCTCATATTGACTGGAATGTGAAGAAATAGCGAACTGTCCTGTTCAGTGATGGATCGAAGTTCAACATTATTGGGAGCGATAGCATTTGCCATTTACGTCGACCGGCCGGAAAACGCCTCGATTTACGTTACTGCCATAAGACCGTGAAGCATGGTGGAGGCAATGTAATGGTCTGGGGGTGTTTTTATACTAACGGTCTAGGTCCAATACATCAAAACAATGGAGTAATGGACCGTTTCATGTATAAAATTATCCTGAAAGATTTTATGTTACCTCATGCTGAATGGAATATGCCAATAAAATGGGTTTTTCAGCAAGACAACGATCCAAAACACACTGCAAAAGTAGTCAAGCAGTGGTTTTAAGACAACCACCTATCGGTGATGGATTGGCCGCCTCAATCTCCGGATCTCAACCCTATCGAGAACCTGTGGGAGATCGTCAACCGCAGAATTAATCGTAAAGGTGTTCGCAATAAGGATCAAGTGTTTGAACAAATCCAAAAGGCCTGGGCAGCGATTCCACAAAGTTTCATTGATCACCTGATTGAATCTATGCCTCGAAGATGCAAGGCTGTGATCGACAACAAAGGATTCGCCACGAAATATTGATAGCGAAATACAGCTTGGTCAACATTTTGTCGAGTTTTACTTGTTTCGTCCAGAAGGAAGTCAATTTTTTTTTAATACTTTTGATTAACTTATTAATTTTCTTGTACAAATAATGAACTTTGTGAAAACTTAAAAAACGTTGTCTCTAAACAGCTACATAGTTATTTCTCTAAATTGAAAAAATGCAGCTCTTTTATATAAAGAAACTTACCTAGCATTATTTGGTTATACTTGTTTTGTTCGATACTGTATATATATATATATATATATATATATATATATATATATATATATATATATATATATATATATATATATATATATATATATATATATATATATATATGTATATATATATATATATATATATATATATATATATATATATATATATATATATATATTGTTAAATTTGATTAAAACGGCTGCTTATAAACATTTTGTTTTAAATATATTTCGATGTAATTATATATTTATTAAAATATAAATATATAATTACATCGAAATATATTTAAAACAAAATGTTTATACGCAGCCGTTTTAATCAAATTTAACAATTATAAATATCGTATAACAAGAATATGATTTTAAAAGATATATATATATATATATATATATATATATATATATATATATATATATATATATATATATATATATAATATATATATTAAAGGTGCCCCAAGAAGTCCTTACGGTCTTATCACAGAGCACCGCCGATAAGCATTTAATTAGAAGTTCACGCCTTCTTTCTAACCAATGTTGCAAAACTTGCCCAGAGGTAGGGTTTGAACCACGGATCCTTTTAATCCACGGATCCAATATATATATATATATATATATATATATATATATATATATATATATATATATATATATATATATATATATATATATATATATATATATATATATATATGTATATATATATATATATATATAAATAAAAAATTTGATAATGGTTTTTACTAATTTATATATATTTCACATATATATATATATATATATATATATATATATATATATATATATATATATATATATATATATTGATAAAAAATTTGTTAATGATTTTTACTAATTTATATATATTTTACATATATATATATATATATATATATATATATATATATATATATATATATATATATATATATATATATATATATATATATATATATGTATATATATATATATATATATATATATATATATATATATATATATATATATATATATATGTAGTTCAACTCTCATTTTAACATCAATTGAAACTGCATATATAACATGAGGAGATATATAACATGGGAGTAACTGAAAAATATATGTATGTGTATGAAAAATATACATATATATGTGTATGTGTGTGTTTATATATATGTGTATGTATGCATATAAGTTTTAAACTTTATACTACATTACTAGAAGGAACCTCTAAGTTGTATTTATTCACAGAGCTTAACTGATAGTTCATACAGCATTTATAAATTAAAAGCGTGTAAGAAAGGTTAATCATTATATGAAATTTGCTGCTTACCATACAGTTGTGTTATTAACCTTCTCGAGTACTGTATTGGGTAATTAAGAACTAAAAGGTGCATATAGAAATAGCCTATACAATAAAAAAATAAAACTATGTTTATAACCTTTTTTAAGTGGTCTGAAGAATTTGTAAATTCTAATGGCAAAGAATTGTACTACAATTGTACTACATATTTTTTACATATGCCACGTTTTTTTTTTTGAAGAATGATCTGAACATTTTAAAATGCTATTACTCGACAATTTATTTTATTTACTACTTTTTTTTTTTAATAAGTAACGCATATTCAACACGTAATTTACTTAAGTGCTACGCAGTTATAGAGTTATACAGTTATACAAGTGAACACGAAACATTGACATTTTTTTCATCAGTAGCTCGAAATTTTCATGAACTACGCACAACACATTTAATATTTAGTTGAACTAAAAGTTGAGTTAGCGAAAACGTCTAATCAAAACCACGCATAAACTCAAACTTGTCAATTCTTCGTCACACAAAAACAATAATGGCAAAATTAAATATATACTGAGAAGATATAACTATAAACTAAATCGCCAATTTCGCAAGCTGCAGTGAACGCTGCATCATCTGCATCAGCCAACACTTTCAAAGAGAGAATTGCAAAATAACTTTTTACACAATTACTGCTTCTCACAAGCACTGCTTTGTCTGAAGCGTCTGCGTCTTCATATTTCTCAGCATAAAAGGGCCTAGTGGAGAATCTCTTTATCAAATTATAAATAAATTGTGTTAATCTTTGAATAACTGATTAAAAAAAGAAAAAAAAAGATACTAAAATCTTGTATTAGGGAACTTACGGCTAGTGTAATGTTATTTTGTTCTTATTAAACAATAAGTTTTCAATAAGTTACCATGGTAACTTTTGTAAAATGGTTAACATGATAAAATGTTGGCCTTGGCCAAGGCTCACAATTGCGTAATTTGTTTCTTCCAAATATTAGAAAAATTTCATGGTTATTAAGTAGCGATTTAAATTTTAATCTAAATTTTCAAATTAAAAAAAAAAATGTACTTGATCTTGACATAAAACAAATATTTTTCTTTATCTTTAACTTTAATCCTTTCACCTTATTTTAATAAAACGTTAATCCTTTATGAGTTATTGAGCCCCAGTAATTTAAGCTTCCTTAACAACGGACAACAACACCATTTTTCATATTTACGAAAAATTTTCGCCTAACCTTTATTTTTTATATTGAAAGTATACTGAAAATACTGTTCATTTACAAAGTAATTACATTTTTATTATTGAATAATGGAAAAACAACTTTAAAATTCAAGTGTTGTTGTAACCGTGGAGGTATAAAACTAATTGTTGCAACAGAAATAATGCAAAAATTGTTTTTCTTTTGTAAGTAACTCATAAGAAACTAGTACTAGATGCTCCAAAATCTTAAGAAACTTTTAGTACCAAGTTACTTTGAAATACAATTTTTTTTTAACTAAAAAAAAAAAAAAAAGCTCGAGGAATATTTCCAAATATTTCTCTTATATATCACATTAACATAACACATTTAAAAAGCGTTATATACAATGAAGAACAGTAGTTTATACTAGTATTTAATTGGTCTGAAATTTGAATTGAATTCCTTTGGAGTGCGAATGAAATATCTTATAAATAAATCGAATCTTTATAATAAATAAGAAACTCTTAAGAAACATTCAAGTTAAAATAGAACTCTCAAACATTCAAGTTAAATAGAATAAGAAACATTCTAGTTTACTATTTTACTAGTTTACTATTTTACTAGCCTATTGACTTGGTTTCTTGTAACAAAAAAACTTCTATAATCGATTAGTGTTTATAGAAACGGGTAATAAGAACGACGGCGCTGAAACAAAAAAATTTATTTATTTACGTTTTATATTATTTTATTATACCTTAATTACTTGATCAGGGTTTTTTTTAAGGACTGTAATAACAATGAATTTATTTAAAACTATTTAAATAATGCAGGTAAAAAATATAAACTTAAAAAAACTTAATAACAAAATAATTTTGATAATTAAAATTAACCATTTACAGTAAAAAAACTCACAATAAAAAAATATATATCCCAACTTATATTATATAAAACCTGTAAAAAATGTAGTTTCTGGAAACATTTATGTTTTATGCATTTTTTTAACCACAATTGCTGGATGCATTCTTTAGACTTTTTTGAAAGGAATTCAAGTTCAATGTGTATTTAAAAAAAAGTAAACCAAAAAATATAACTTTTAAATATTTATTATTAACAAAACAAATTCATAAACTGCTTGGTAGCAGTAGATAAATTTGTAGATAAAAAAATTAAACACTGAAATAAAAAAACAAACTGTACAGAGTGATATAGATGACAAAGACGGTATAGATGGCAAATAATTTTATTAAATCAATCACTTTACAAAGCAAAAATCTTACGTAAAATTGTTGAAATCAGAAAATAAAGATGATGAAAAAATCTACAAAAAATTATAAAAAGTGTTATTAAATAAAATAAAGAAGTAAAACTTAAGTTCTAATTAGCTAGATTAGCATGAATATAAAAAAAAACTGGGATTGTTATAAACGAAATAACAGTAAGAAAAAAAAAATGAAGCATTTCTTCTTACCGTAAAAACTGATTCTTGATAACAAACTTATAACATGTGTCAAAAACTTGATATTATACTTTATAAATGTTATCCTCCCTTTTCTTGCTTCTAACATTGTGCAGCCAATTGAAACATTTTATAACTTTTAGAAAGAAAACTCACTACTAGTACAAATAACAAAAAAATACTTAAACGAGAATTTAATAAAGCATTTACTGAACAAAAACATAACAAACTTTGCAAGTACGACGACATTTTCAGTAATGAAGGTAAAAATGAAGTTTTCCGATTACGAGACGTGAGCTATTAATATTACAGATGTAATGTATGTAATGTATGTAATGTATGTATGTATTTCGCCATAAAGAATTTTTTTACAAAATTAGACTTTTACAAAATGTATATACACACAAAAAGAAGACAAATTCAGTCTTATCGCCAAGCACCTTCAAAACAAGAATATAAATAACAAGAAAAAAAGTATTACCCTTATCACAATGTAATATATGCATAAAATACATATATAAATGCAAATATAAAAAATACTTTTTATATATTGGGGAAAGGGGGCTAAATAGTACCCCCTAAGGAAAAAAATTAATAAAAATAAAACTAAATGTAGGAAAAAGTTTATTTTTAGATAGAAACAAGCATTGATGAAACTAAAACAAACAATCATGATTTCAAGATGTAAATATTAAAATAAAGAGCACACTAATAAAAACTAAAAATAAACAAGGTGGTACTAATTACCCACAAGAAGGTTCAAATAGTACCACTAGTGAGGCTAATAAGTACCAAAGGTATGAAGAAAAAAAAAGTTCAGCACTAATAATAAGTAATAAATAAAACAATAACTGGTTCATTCTACACTTGTAAAATATATTTATTGACATAATTCACATATATAACTATCATGTGACCCATTTTGAGACTCAGATGATGAGCATGCAACATGTACCCATGCTCCACAAATTAAAAACTGGATCATATCCTCATCACACATGAAGCAGTACCAACGCTGCCCTTTGTTATCTTTAGAGGTTGGGGTAATTAGTATCACAGGTACGATTTACCCGACTATGACTAAACATAGTTTTCTACTTCAGTATTTTAATGGGCAAAGTGAATCGAAAAAAAACGTATTTATTAATGAAGAAGAATGGATGGGTTAACACCATAAAAAAATATAAATAAGTTACGTATATCCATGCCTGCAATATACGACTAGTAGGACAGTGTAATTATTACATCAAATAGTGTAAAAAAAGGAAACAGACTTACCTCCTTTCTTTAACGTTCGATTCCGCCATTTTTTGGTCAGTATACATATTTCATCTGCTGGCTTGATTTTATCGTGTTTCCGCCAATTTCAACAAATCAGAAAAAGAACAATGACGCTGGTACGAATTGCACTGCGGTACTAATTTTTTTCAAACTTTTATTTATTAAGATTTCGAATTTAAAAATAAATAAAAATGTTAACGTTAAAATCAAAAATAAATATGATCAAAAATAAAGTTAATAATAAGTATAAATAAAACGTGTGATTACTCCTACTTAAGAGTTTCAGAAGAAGTCTAGTTCGTTGTCAATTATCTAAAGTTTATTTTTTATTTTATTTTCAAATTGATCAAGAGAAGGAATTTTTTTTAACTCATTATCCAATAACGTGCTCCATAATTTAGATCCTCTGATTGCAATCGAGAACTTAGTAGCAGAATAATATGCTTTTGGTTGAATATAATTGTTATTTGAAAATCTTGTTGGGTATATTTATTTTTTCAAAAAATGAGTTAAATAAAATGGGTGCCATTTTATTGTCTACTTTGAACATAAATATAAGAATATGATATAAATTAAGTTGAAATACGTTGAGTATTTTGAATTCATTAAAAAGAAATTTAGTGTGCGAGAAGCGGTCCACACTTCCAATAATTCTTACAGCGTGTTTTTGTTTAATTAAAAGCTTTTTATTTTTAGATACATTAGTGCTGCACCAAGCAACGTTAACGTAATTTAGATAGCAATGAATAAAATAAAAATAAATTTCAAACAAGTTTGGTTTAACAACTGTTTGGTTTTATATAAGAGGCCTATATTTTTTGAGATTTTATTATGGATTATACG
Source organism: Hydra vulgaris (assembly GCF_038396675.1). Lineage (NCBI taxonomy): Eukaryota > Metazoa > Cnidaria > Hydrozoa > Anthoathecata > Hydridae > Hydra > Hydra vulgaris. The sequence continues at coordinate 6,833,398 of NC_088927.1, forward strand.
TATGTGCTCTTTCCACGTTACATTTACATCTAAAACTACACCTAGAAACAAAAAAAAAACGTTCTCTTTTGATATAAGAGTTATTAACATAAAGCTAAGGAAGTTTTAAGGGAACGTTGTCTTTATCATGAAGACGATGGTAGAAAGTATATTTTGTTTTTTTAATATTTATGGACAATTTATTCGATATAAACCATTCGCTTAGTTTCGCAAGCTCTTTGTTCATTGTTGCAAATAAAATATTAATATCTTTATTAGAGTAAAATAAATTAGTATCGTCGGCAAGTAAAATTGAGTTTAAGATATTGGAAAATTTACTCAAGTCATCTATATAAATAAGAAATAAAAGCAGTCCTAGAATTGATCCTTGGGGGGCTCCGCAGTTAGTTGTCATTAAATCTGTTTTTTCGTTATCATATAAAATGCAATGATTTCTATTCTTTAAATAACTCTTAAACCAATCTAAGTTAGAATTTATGATACCATAATTTTTAAGTTTATATCGAAGAATATTATGATCTACGGTATAATTTGCTTTGCTTACATTAATAAAGACACCTAAAGTAAATTTTTGTTCATTAAAAGCTTTAAATATTTCTTCTACAAGATTAATTATTGCATGATCGGTCGAATGACCGGATTTAAAACCAAATTGTTTATTGTAAAGAATATTACTTATTGTAAAGAATATTACTTAAGAAGGAATAAAGTCTATTATACATTACACGCCCCAAAATCTTGGGAAAACAAATAAGAACTGAGATCGGTCTGTAGTTGGAAACATCAGACCGATCACCTGTTTTAAAAATTGGTGTAACCTTTGGACTTTTTAGTTTTTCATGAAAAACTCCATGTTTTAAAGATAAATTAAAAATAGGTAAAAGTGATATTGTTATATATTTTAGTGAATTAATAACGACATTACTGTTGACATCATCTAAACCTAAACTTTTGTTAAGTTTTAACAGGAATACTGAATTCAATAATTCTTCCTTCGTAAGTTCATGATTAGGCATTATAGCATTATTTGATGTCAAGTATGATTTAAAGCTTATTTTAGATGGTTCAATTTTAACGGCTAAACTTTTACCAACATTAACAAAGAATTTATTAAGCGTTTCTGCTACCATAGATTTATCAACAACTAATTTATTATTGAACTTGAGATTATTTGGCAGAGCATTTCTGTCTAAATTTTTCTTGCCAATTACTTCCTTAATAATGCGGCATGTGTTTTGTGAACTTTTTATTATTTGATCTGAATAGTAATTAGTTTTTGAACGTCTCAAAATTAACTCAAATAAACGTTTATAATTTTTATAGTTAGTTTCATTTTCTAGTGTTCTTTTTTTAAGATAATTGCAATATAATTGCCGTTTTTTTTTTGAAGATTTAACAATTCCCTTTGTTATCGAAGGGCTCAAAAGGTTTTTTTCTTTCAGTAATTTTGTAAATAAATTTATATGATAATGAGTTAATAATAAATATACATAAACCCTCACCTTCCTTGCCCGAGCCTCTAACTTGGTGTACCACATTGCAATTAGGTATTTGGAAATTGAATCGCTTTCAATATTTTTAATATGACACTATGTTTCGCTAAGACAAATAATGTTAAAACTAATTTTGGTTTTATATGAAAACAGTTTTAATGATTCAAAATTTTTTTGAATACTCCTAATATTAATATGGAGAATTGAAAATGAGTTATCGTCCATTCCTTTCGTGATATTTTTTGAGTTTGAGTTATAATATAACGTGCTAATATGTTTAATTACTTCATCATTATAATAAAAGTTAGTAGCAGGATCCGAACTTTAAATTAAAAGTGTTAAATTATTAATCTCAAACGTTTTAAACTCAAAATCGGATCTGTCAGTTTCGTCAGCCGTTTTAAATAAGAGTAATTTTAATGACAAACATAATGATAAAATAATTCAAATATTTGATTTTTTAAAATCCTTTACAATTAATTTATTATATATAACAATACAATACTTACCGTTGTTCCTGTGTAACTTTCTTTCTTCGAATAATTTTTTTCGTATTAACCATGTTTCGACAGAGAAATCCTCGTTTATAAATATTCCCGAACCTTTAAGTTTGTTTGCATTTTTCAGAACTTTTATTTTATCTATATAATCGAGTAACTTGATCACAATTGTTCATGGCTTGTTGGTATTAGGGCTAACTGTCCGATGAGCTCTTTCTATTTTCACTCCATTTACATTTAAATTATTTTCCAGAATATTTATTATTTTTATTTCCGAATCATCCCAACTTTCCGACTCGTTTTCAGTAATTCCCTCGAATTTTAAGTTATTTCTTCTTTGCCGATCTTCGAGTTGTATTTTTGTTTTGTCTTCGCTTCCTAAACTAGGTTTTGAATAGATTTTTTTCTCTAGTTCACCAATCTTTTTATCGTGACAATCTTGATGAAACGATAAACTTTCTTCAATGTCCTTTGGCACTTTTTCGTAATTCAGCAAGTGACTGTTTGACTTTACTTGATCAGCTTTTCTCTTTTCATTTTCATTTTTTAAAGATTCGCAAGTTTTAATTGTATTAATATCCTTTAGTAACTCGTCATTAGTAATTTTCAAGTTACTGCTAATCATTTTCAAAATATCTTTTTGCTGTTTCAGAATCATCTCTTCAAAAATTTGCTTTACTAACTGTATTGAGATTTCGGAATCTTTAAATTTATTTTATTAATTGTTAATTAACTAATTGCGATGAAAAAAGAAATAAAAATAAAATTTTTTTTTAATCTTTAAATTAACTTAAAAGTTAATTGAAAAACATATATATTTTTTTTTTTTTACGCACGTCCGTTCACTTCGGTGTCAAGAAAAAATAATGCCCTCATTTTAGTTTTGTGATTTATAATCGAACATTGTAATATATTATTGGATTTTTCAAAATGTGTAGATTTAGGTCCATTACGTTATCGAATTCACAAAATTGCGTTTACCAAAATGTTTAAATTTATAGGGGCCCATAGGGCCAATTCAAGAATTTTTCCTCTAAATGCACTAAAATAAGTTTTTTTTTGTTATTATTATTTTTACACAAAGTTATAAAAAAAAGTTATTAGTTGTTCAAAAATTATAGCTCTTAAGGCATTTACCTAAAATGAGACAGTCATAATATCGGCAGAACCGTTTATACCACAGCATAGGCAGCTGCTGCGGTGAAGGGTGTTTATAAATATATATATATATATATATATATATATATATATATATATATATATATATATATATATATATATATATATATATATATATATATATATATATATTCACATCCTATGAAATTGCTTTAAAAAGATCACTTGACAAGTTTAAAGTATCATTTTTTTGTAATTACCTTTTTTTTTTTCTACAGTTAATAAACTAATAATGAAGCTATCAAAAAATTTTTTTGTTATCTAGATAGATAATTAAATAATTTATTTTTATTTATGTAACAGTGTAACCTAGATGAAAATTATGTATTAGTTAGAAATGTTAATATTTTATTTTACCCTTACTATGACATATATTTAAAACACTGAAGTTTATTAAATATATGTAAAATACAAAGATCTGATTGTTTCTTGGATATTCTTTAAAAATTAATTTAGTATAATTATCAACCAAAAATTTGAATTTATTCTAAAATTCATTGAGAAAGCTGTATTTGATTCATTACTTGAAAAATGAGAGTAAAACGGTCATGGGTGAGGGTAGAATTTATGCTTGGTGATAAGACTAAGTTTGTCTTTTTCTAGCCCTATTCATGTAAATATTTGATTTATAAACTACGATTGTAAACTATTTTCTTATTGGAAGATAAAAACACACAAAAAAAGTTCATCTTTGGTGCTGGGTGTGGGTAAAATGGTAATTTTTGGCGTCATAGCTTTACTTTTTGAGTGTTAATGGTCATCAAAACTCAAAAAGTACAACCTTTTTAGTTCCAAACAGCTCTGTGATGCGGTGGTTCTTAGTCAGTCAATTGAATATTGTAAGGTCCAAGCCGGCACTTACGGGACAGCCTTACTTACAGCTGGCATTTACGAGCACTGCTTTGCCAAAGCTACTTTGACAGCTTGTCAGTTTTGCTTAGGTAGCGTTTAGCGTTCTGCTTATAATTTTTTTTGAAAACACAGTGTTCTGCTTATAATTTTTTTGAAAACACAGTGTTCTGCTTATAATTTGTTTGAAAACACAGTGTTCTGGCAAGATTTTGAGTTTTAAGTGTAGTATTATATATTGCGTGAAAATCGATGATTTGTCGTATTTTAAAACAGTCAAGTGTACTTTTTGATCTTCTTAATTAAGTTTTTTGTTATTCGTAAACAAAGTGAATATGAACCGACCTATTAATATGGTATATTTTTGGTAGGAATATCTAATAAATTGGGTTTAATGTTATTAACGGGTGTTTACTAAAATTGGGTTTAATGTTATTACGGGTGGTTACTAAAAATCCGGACTATCTTTAACTGAATTTTAAATGCCACAAACTAAATTATTTTTTTTCATGCTTATATCCATTTTAAAGCTTATTTAATTCTCTATAAGTTAATTTACTTGTTTTTAGATAACTAATAATAGTTAAGAAAATAATGATGGCCAAGCAAGAAGAGGTAAGAAAACGGATTTACGAGTTCTATTTGAAAAATAAATTGCAAGGTAAAAAGTTCACAGTAGCTCACTTCAATGCTGAAAAAATTCCAAGAAGCACTATCTATGATATAATCAAACGTGTTGAGAATGATTCTGGGTACAAAAGAGTGCAAGGAAGTGGTCGTGTGGCCAAAATCATGACCCCAAAGGGTATCAAGCGCCTGAAAACCATATTTGATCACAGTGACCGAGTTTCGATGAGGCAAGCTGGTCGAAAATATGGATGCAGTCATTCACATATCATTAAAACTCTTGCCAAGTACACTGACATCAAAAGTTATAAAAAACAGGGTATACCTCATCGACTAGAGAACCAGAATGAGCGAATCAAAACCGGCATTGATCGTGTTTATCGTGATTTTAAAGGAAAATCGGTCATCCTTGACGACGAGTCTTACTTTACTCTGTCACACTCAACAATTAATGGAAACAGCACCTACTACTCAGCAACAGAGACAAGACTCCACCAAGTGTTAAATATCGCAAAAAGCACAAGTTTGAGCCCAAGGTGCTTGTCTGGCTGGCCGCTTCTGACAAAGGTATTTCAAAGCCATTTTTTATCCCCAGCGGCCTTGCAGTCAATAAAGCCATCTATGAAATTAATTGTATAAAAAGAAGATTAGTGCCGTTCATCAACGCTCATCATGCCGATGGTAATTATATATTTTGGCCGGACCTGGCGTCATCACATTATGCCAAAACCGTGACCAACTGCTGAGACTCATAACATCAATTTTATCAAAAAAGTTGACAATCTGCCAGCCGTACCGGAGTATCGTCCAATAGAAGACTTTTGGGCTATTTTGAAAGGCAAAGTGTATGAGAGTAACTGGCAAGCAAAAGACGTGAAGCAACTACAAACCAGAATAAAGCTTTGCCTGAAAAAAATTGACCTTAACCTTGTATTTTCACTTTTTGGGTCAACTCGTATTAGAGTTGGCCGAATCCGAAGAAACAGACTGGTTGAAGACAAACTTAATTAAAATAAATAAATAACTAAAAACTCTTTTTAATGATATTTTTATTTAATCTCTACCATAAAAACTATGGGAGTAATTGCCCATGAAAGTTAGTCCGGATTTTTAGTAACCACCCGTTATTTCAAATTATGGGTCGTTATGTAAAGAAAGAGTTAAGATAGAACTGGAGAACTTAAAAGCAGCTTTAAATGCAATCGCAAATCAAAAGAAGGAGAATATCACTGCTAAAGAGTTCAAAGTGCAAAGGAGAACCTTTAAAAGGTACATAGAAACAAAATAAATACTTGACTCAACAAGTTGCATACCAATTTTTACTGCAGAACAGGAAATCAAATTAGTTGCGCGTATTTAACGATTGGCAAGAGTAATCAACTCTTGCCAATCCTATCACATCAAAATAGTAATAGGATTTTTGAAATGTCCTGCAGATGTTTCTTTGAGAAATAGTCAAAAGTTAAATCGAAGCTCAACAAACATGTGTTGAAAGATTACTTTAAAAAACTGAAACAAACTACGGAAAAGTTAACTTTGAAAAAATAAACCAATCAAATTTATAACATTGATGAAAAGGACTGTAAATTAATGCTTCATAAAAGTTTTCAAATTTTGGCACAAAAAGGTGTAAAGAGAGTATATATACTAGCTTTGGAATTTGTTGAAAAGGCTTGTTTCCTGTAGAAAAGTTATGAGTAGCAATCCATGATCTATTTTGCAAAGTTCAAGACTTTCTAATCCATGTTCTTCAATGGAGAATCCAGCCATTTGGTTTACGATATCGTAGACGTTGCTGATAAACATAAAATCACTCTGTTCTGCTTTCAAGGAAACACCGTGCACGAGCTGCAGTCCAAACACACGGCTGTTTTTAGAGCTTCATAGCGTTAATGGGATCAGGAGCTTCGGAATTTTTGGTTCCAGAACATAGAAAAAGATCTAACAAAAAAAATATTTGGTAAAATTTTTACTCCAGTATGGGACGTATTATTTACCCTTTCCAGCTTTCCGGATTTAAAGCAACTGGGATCTATCTATTCAACCTAGATAGAATACCAGAATGGGTTTATGCTTCAAGCATTAAAAGTTGTTTACTAGTAATAAGTGAACAGCGAACAATATTGAAGAAAATAATGAAGCACACATTATTAATGCAAGTTCTGACTTTAATAATGATGAAGTTTCAGTTCTGAAGACAATTTACATTTATTTCTGTTGCATAGTAATTAACAAGACATTTATATTACATCTTGCACCAGAAATGAATCAGTAATATTGGCTTCCCTACCAGTTATTAAATAAGGACACATAATATCCCCTATATACAATAATGATACTCTATTCAGCATATACCTTCAACTTCTAAAGGCATTGTTCAGCCTACACTTTTCTCTGTGTTAGGCACTACTCTGCAGCCTATATCAATAAAGTCTCTTGGTAATATAAATGCGAAGGGTAATGTGTACTTCATGGGTATGATTAAAACTCCTAAACTAGTTTATCTAAAAGTCCCTACGACGCAAAGAAATTAAGTCTGGAACACCACTAAATTATTGTTCTCTAAGATTAGTCTGCACCAGATACCCCATCAAGCTCAAAAACCTCGCATCTTGCGAAGAGAAGACAAGCTACCAATCAATCGCAGACATAGCATTGTTTCATCTGTAAAAGAAAACTTCATTTCATCTGTAAAAGAAAACATAGTAACAGGCATGTGGCTCTGTAATTGTTGTGCTGCCTACATTGACAAAGAGTGCAAAGGATTAAAATCAGCAAGTAAAGAAACTTATTTTTTTCACGGCAATAAATAATTAATGTCAAAACTAATACCGTTAATGTGGACAAATAGTGATCATATTTACTACAATAGTATAAAGCAGTGATATTAAGCCATCAACTAGTTTTACATTTTTTGTTGCAGCCAGCTTCAATGCTACGATATATAGCAAGCAATATATCGCAGGAATATTGTAATAAAATCACTAAACTACTAGTTCAATTGCTATCATTAATAAATTAGATTTAATACTAAAAATTGAATTTTTATGACATAAAAGACAAATTGAAACAAAAATAAGAAGAAAAAACAATTGTTCAAAAACTGCTATAAAATTTGCTAGTTACAAGCTCGTTTCCCATCGGAGTCATTAAGGAGATTTTGTCGACCAATTTGAATTTAATATGTAAAGGAATCAAAAACTATTTTGAAATTTGAAAAAATATATTCATATTCAAATAGACTCACTAGAGTTTGAGTTATTAAATGAATTTTATTTAATTATATCAAAAGTTAGCTTTAATTTAAAATTAAATATGATTAATGATAAGGCTGCAAACAAAGTATGCTCAATTTATTCACAGCAGGTTTGGAATATATGTTCAGCTTCTCCAAAGCAAATGAATTCTAATTCTTGTGGTTCAATATCAACTCTAATTTCAATTGCACGTGGCATTAAATTGATAATATATAAGATGCGCATATATTGTGCATTTATTATAGACTTGAAATTAAAAAATGATACATTCGCGGTAAAAATGTTTATGACAAAAAAGAAACACGTCATGCAAATAAAGATTATTAAGAAATGAGGTTTGAGGTTTTCCAGAACGATGTGGTTCTGCTACTTGCCTGGCAATAGTGCCAGACGAACTTTCCAAAAATTTGATTAATTTTCATCTATTACAGTCATAAATAAAAAATAATAGAACGTTTAGCTAACATTTTGAACATAATAAATTAGTTATGAGATTCATTGAGTATTGCACTAAAACAGCAAAACTTTGTTGTGGAAAACATCATTGGTTTTATATACTTGCATCTATGCATAAGAAAAACTATCAAATATAGCTATCAACATATACATATGTGTGTGCAAATCTTTATAGCGGTAGGTAGCTATACCCATCTAGTAGCAACAGAACTATCGTTTTGTAGCAACTAGCGACAAAGCTACGATCTGTAGCAATTGATATATTGTAATAACATCACTAACTATAAAACTTCAATATGCAGCCATCGACTAGCTACAGTTTTGTCGTTATATTGTAGGTTGCTATAATACTACGATGTTTAGCGAGCGATATATCGTAGTAAAAATTGATAGCTATAAAGCTGTAATATCTAGATAGCAGGTTTTAAGCTATAATGATTTAAATAAGTTATAAGTTCAATTTTTTTAAATTATATGAGATTCAATTTTAAAAATGGAGTTTTTAAAGACGTAAAAGAAAGTATGAAACAAAAAATATGAGAAAAAAAATCGCTTTAAAATCTAAAAAAAGTTTTTACTGTCTTATTCCAGCTTTTTTTTAAAAAATATTTATTAAGTAACCATGTTTGATAAAGGGTGACACTAATAAGTTGAAAAGGAAAAATATAACTTCTTTTCTTTTAGAAAAATTTTTTGACTGTTCATTTTAACTAATTAATCTCCCTCCCTTTCAGTTTTTAGTGTGACCCTTAATCAAACTATTTTTTTGCATTCAAAAAATATTATTAAAATTAAAGATATCTATAAAAAAAAAACTCAAATGTTGTTTATAACTACAATTTTTGTTAATTTTAAAAATGTAAGAGTAATAAGAATGCTTCTAGAATATTAATGAATTAACTAGATTTTTACTAATTATTTAGATATTTATATCTGATTTTAAAAGACAAATTTAGCTTAAAACTGTCGGGGGAAAGGCGAAAATTTCTTTATTTTTCTGACCCTAACTTGACCAAATTTAGAATCTTTTTTTGTTTTTGGCTATTTTTATGGTCTATCATTTTTACCAGGCAAATTTTCACCAAGTTAGAATGTTTATTTTTAACAAATTTACTTTCAGCCTAATTTTAAGTAATATATATCATATGTAAGACTAATCTTTAGATGTGCGGTTGTAAACCTACTTTTTAAATAATAGCGTTGATTCTACTTATTTAAATGAAAACAGGAAAAGTAATCGACATTAAAGCAATGAACGAGGTTAGCAGTTCAACCCTTTCTAGGCGCACGCCATAAGATTTTATTACACTTTACGGTGTATAATAAAGTAAAATAAAAATAATACACTTGCTAAAATATTTTGTACATAAATTTTTCAAGTAATTTTACAACATTGTTGTGTTTTCAGTTACTTAACCTGATCTAAGCTCTTAAACTAATGCTGACTAAAAAAATAGAGAAGTGTTTAAAAAAATATATAGAGGGTGTTAAAAAAAATAGAGAGGTGTTGAAAAAAAAATAGAGGTGTTAAATAAAAAAAGAGAGGTGTTAAAAAAAAAATAGAGGTGTTAAATAAAAATAGAGAGGTGTTAAAAAAAAAATAGAGGTGTTAAATAAAAATAGAGAGGTGTTAACATAAGGTGTTAAAATAATATTTAGACGTTAAAATAAACCAAAATATTCTATTTTTGTTTTCAGATTAACTTAAAAAAATAAGAACGAAAAACATGGAAATAAAAATAAGATAAAGTTAACTAGGTATAAAGATAAAACATATTATAAAAAAGATTGTTCGCAAATTGCTCGTAGTTCTTGCGTATTCTAGCCTTTTTTAGACTATAATTATAACAAAATGCTGCCTCAACTAAAACCATTAGCTGATGTATATTTCTTTGCATGTTTTCCCCTAACTATCATTAAACAAAGCTATTTACTCTCAACTACATTTAAGTATATTTAAACTAATAAAACATTTGTGGTCCTCAAATTATAATGTAAACGGTTCCCAAAAAACTCACATTTGACCAATTTGCAGTTCGCATTTTACCAACATAAACTACTTAAATGTATTAGTATAACTATAAAATCTATTAAAAACTTTTATTTTTCTTAAGACAAATAAAAGTCTTTAATAGATGCCTTTAATAGTCTTTAATAGATCGGTTTAGTAGATATTATTTTTTGTTTTTCTTACATTTTTTTTACGAATAATCTCTTTTTTTATTTGACTTTTATCAATATTTGTTTCCGAAAAGTAAAATTATCCTAAAACAAGAAAACAAAAACACTAAAAAAATAACGGAAAAAACGTATTCACACGCCGTTGCGCACATCAATTTTTAAATATCGCGTGCAATGAGATTAATCGCACGTCATTGACATAAAAAAGCGTGCTATATGACGCACGCTAGTCTTTTTATATCTAGGAAGATTAAATATATATAATCTAGGAAGCAAATTCTAAAGGACTGGAGTTCGAGGAAAAAACTAGACGATTAAAATTTTTGGAGCACTTAGGAACAGTCACAGTATAAAGAATTAATTAAATGAAGAGTAACACGAGGTACAACTATGTTTACAATGCGTTTTTGCACCTTGTCTGTAAGAGAAAGGGCATCATTGGAAGACCTGCCCCAGACATGGCAACAGTATTCCATACAAAGACGAATTTGAGATTTATAGAGATAAAGAATAGAATCCGGAGTAAGGAAGTGGCAAGTACGATAAAGAGATGCAACTTTAGCAGATGCTAATTTTGCAATGGATTTGAGATATGGTTTTCAAGAAAGATCAGATGTGAGAGTTAATCCTAGAAGATGAAAGGCAGATGACTCATGGAGTACATTGCCGTTCATAAATATAGGAAGATATTTTGCGTTATTGAAAAAATCTAGTATTGCGATAACGATTAGCCGAATAAAATTGAGTTTTATCTGAGTAAAAGTTCACAGCCACTGAGACCCCATCCATGAAGTGAGATTTCTTTCAAGCTCAAATACCCCCACCAAGCAATCAGAGAGTGTTTGCTTCTTATCAAGACAAGAAGAAATGGTAATATCTTCAGCAAACAATATACAACATTACGATTTAAACGTTGTTTATTTAACGTTGTTTCAACGATAAATCAACGTTGACAAAAAACTTAATTATAAAAAAACCGTCCGTTGAATATACAACGATACGATTTAAACGTTGTTAATTTAACGTTGTTTCAACGATAAATCAACGTTGACAAAAAAATTAATTATAAAAAAACCGTTCGTTGAATTGGTGCTTTAAGTAAAAATAGTTAAAGCGAAAAAGTATTAAAGCAATATTTTAGTATAGAGTGCAAAACAGAGGGTGTTTATGTGTAAAATTTTGAATTTTAAATTTTCAAAAACGTTTTATTTAGTATTTAAATTTCTACTTGTTCTTAGGACAAAAGAAATTAATGGCTTATTTAAGAAACTGGCGAAAGTGCCACTCTAATGTTCTAGCTCTGGCAGAATCATCTTCTAGTAGTGAAGAAGAGAAAGTCGAAAAAAATAATGACAATTCAAAATTTACACAAAATATCAGTTAAGTAGAAGAACACAAAAATTCGGAAAGCGATTATGAATGTGAAGAATTTCTTCATGATTATTTGTCTCAAAGTGACAATGACACTGTGTTTTTCTCAGAAAAAATTGAAAAAAACGATGTTTCTTTTAATCATAAATTGGCGAAATGGCAGTAGAGCACTGTGTTCACGTGAGTAAGTACACGAGCTGTTAGCTATACTGATAGCAGAAGCCTTATGCTATCTGCAGAAACAGCTTTTTGTATACCAGTTTCAAGACCAAAATAACAGTATTGACCACCACACTTGCTTTCGACAGTAACTGATTTTGGAGCCTAAAGCAAAGTTCTTTTATTTTTCAGTGAGGATAAGAAAAAAGGAAACAAAGTACCAAAATTAGATAACTTTGATAAGTTCTCTATTATTTTTTAGTGAATTTTTGTTTAATTTCATTTGTAAAAATGTTCAACAAAAGTTGTTTTGTGAAACTATTTTAAGTTATAGAGTTTCAAAAAAGAGTGTTATACTTTCTTACTGGTATAAGAAATCCCAAAACACAGCCTGATTATAATAATGAATTTATAAGCTAAATAAGTTTTATTTTGTCTGAATTTATAAGCTAAATAAGCTAAATTTGTTGAAGTGGACAAGATATTAGATGACGAAAAAAACACAATCATCAGGAGTAAGTTTTAATAAGTATTTTATTAAATAGTATTATCATTTAGTTTCAGAACTTTTTTTAATTTTGTGTCGACAGCTTTATATCAAAACTTATAAAAACTTATAACTGTATATATTAGAACAATGGCTTCTTATTTTGTAGTATAATTTCAATGGTTTAAGGGCAATTAATGTTAAATGTCTACAGTTTCATTTTCATTAACATGGTTATAATACATTATGAGCGAGGTAAGGCAGTTTTTACAACCAGATGCTATTCCTGGTGTTAACTTGTTATTCAGATCAGGACTGATTATTTTTTTCTTGTTATACTAACAGAAGTTTACCAGACTATATGGTGCTATGAAAGGTATACCTTTATAAGATATATAAAACTTTTTTATTTACAGCTTCTTCTATTGAACACGATAAAGCGACTGAAACTTTAATTGATGTCATTTTGTCTGACTTCTTAAAATACGCTCCATTTCAAAAAGGTGGCGGAAAAGAAAGGAAATTAGATTGATTGTTATAAATATTTACATATATTTCAATAAAGAAATATTTTCTTGTTGTCTACTAATATTGTGTTTTCAGTGTTAATTCAACATTACCAAAAAAAATTTCAGTTATGAAAAAACATAGGATTGACTTGATGTTTTATATGAAATAAGAAAAGCTTAACTTATATAATATTTTTTATTTTTAATAAAAACAAAAATACTAATGATGTGGTATTAAAAATTGTTATTAGTATTAATGCTTATAAGATGAAGATGTGTAAAAAATAAGTTACAAGTTATTATTTGGTCTTGAAAATTGTTTGAATGATAATTTATTATTTATTGAGATGTTTTCTTTTTTAATTTTTGTTGTTTTTATATTATCAATCAAACTAAGTTATTGTTGTGTGATATTTTATAATAAACTTTATATTATATTTTGTATTAATAATGAATATTATCTATTTTTGTTCAATATTCCGTATTACTCTTATGTAGTTCAATATGTTTTAGCAAACAGGGATTCTTTCATTATTTTCCCTTGATGATATATTCAGAACTATGCAGACTAATAGAATAATAAATATATTCATAAAAATGAATTTAAAATATAATAAATTTATAAAATAAAGAAAATCTTATCTTTGCTAATGTCTACTAATATTATTGTTTAGCAAGTATCATGGTTATAAAATGTCAAGATTTAGCTAGTTTAACTAGGCCTGTTAGTACACTTATATTATGGTTTCTTCGTTTTTTTATTAGTTCATATAGTATTTTCAAAATCAAATATGTGGAAAGGAGCTGTTTGGAATGCAGATTTACAAGAAGAAGAAGGTGTAATTCCATCTAATTGGATTTGTAATAAAACTGTTTATTGGCCTTCTCCAGGTACCAAAGCATTGACTACACTAAAATGCTGAGAAGAATTGGCTTAAGTTTCCACAAATTAAAACTGAATTCTCTTCAGGTATTACATCTATATATTACAATTATTATTTTTTAAATAATTTTGTTAGGAAGAGTTATTTTGTTGATACAAATTATATAACTATTCATATAACTATTTCAATTCCACAGAAAGCAAACAGAATTGTGAAAAATTTGAATTTACAACTATAAAAGAAAAATGTTATAATGAGAATGTCTATTTACAAAAAAGAAAACATAAACAAAGAGAATTTCCCAAGTAGGTATTAGTTTTATGTGCTTGGATATTATAAATTACAATTTTTATACCTAAAAATAAAAATGCTTTGTAATTTAAACCACAAAGTAGTAATTATATTTTACAGGTTCAGTTATCAAAGATTTAGATGAAGTGTCAATGCACCTGACCTTTAGTTGTTCATTGATCAAATCTATATATATATATATATATATATATATATATATATATATATATATATATATATATATATATATATATATATATATATATATATATATATATATATATATATATATATATATATAAACAACTTTTAAATGTATTCTACAAAATAGAGTGCTCAATGTTTTAAAAGAACAGAGCAATTATGTATTAGTAGAAAATCACTTAACAAATTTTTTTTTTCATTTTACACTGTGTTTCATTAATAAAAACTCATAAGAAATGCTTTTACACTGTGTTTCATCAATAAAGACTCATCATTTCTGATGAGTCTTTATTGATGAAACTCAATGTAAAATAAAAAAAAAAAATTTGTTGAGTAATTTTCTACTTATATATATATATATATATATATATATATATATATATATATATATATATATATATATATATATATATATATATATATATATATATATATATATATATATTATATATATATATATATAATATAGTAATTTTCTACTTATATATATATATATATATATATATATATATATATATATATATATATATATATATATATATATATATATATATTATATATATAAATATAATATAGTAATTTTCTACTTATATATATATATATATATATATATATATATATATATATATATATATATATATATATATATATGTATATATATATATATATATATATATATATATATATATATATATATATATATATATGTATATATATGTGTATATATATATATGTATATATATATATAGATCTATAGTTTGTTGGCTTTGGGAAGAGCGGAAGGAAAAAAGTGATTCTTACGCCAACACATACGTCACTTTTAATTACTTTTGACTTTCGTCCAACATTTGCGTGTTGGACAAAAGTAAAAACCATTAATTTAATTACAAATAAATCGTTTTTAAAAAAAACCACAAAAACGCAAACTTAATTGACCAGAATGTTTTAAAAACATTCTGAATGTTTTTAACAATATAAACAATGTTTTTATTTTTTTAATAAAATGTTTTTATTTTTAATTTTTTTAATAAAATGTTTTTATTTTTATTTTTTTTTACTGTAAATCATGCGCGGAGTGTTGCTACATCGACTATCTTATAGCCTGACTCGCAAGGGAGTGCTGCTACATTGACTGACAAATAGCCTGACTCGCAAGGGAGTGCTGCTACATCGACTGACAAATAGCCTGACTCGCAAGGGAGTGCTGCTACACCTACTATCTTTTACCCTGACCCGCAAGGGAGTGTTGCTACATCGACTGAGGGTTTGGTTGGGGCAGGCAGTCTCTCAATTATTAAAAAAAAATAATTCCGGTCTTGCATTTTAATTTTTACTTTTTGTTAACAAAATATGGAAAAAACTTTCGGACAACATCTACGGGTTGTATATATATATTTATATATATGTATATATATATATATATATATATATATATATATATATATATATATATATATATATATATATATATATATATATATATATATTTCCCCCTGAAAGTGCAAGGGATTATTAAAAATTGCTTTAGCAAATGCATGCTATTTAACATGAAAAATGAAATTATTGACCTCTGTCCAAGCCCCATAAGTGTAAAAATATGGATGTTAAACCTAAATAAAAACAAAAAAAAATCCTTTATATTAGGTGCAAAATCTCCTCTAAAATCCTATTTTTCTTATGAAAATTTTTTGTGGCCACCCCGATAATTACTTTTCAATGTTAGAAAAATTTAATATTTGGATTATTAATTTATTTTGAAAAAAAGTTGTTTCATTTAAATTAAATATTTGAAAAAATTATTAATAATCATTTAGCAGCTGGGCCGTCCCGAATGGGAGGTGTAGGGGTGTCCCACCACCCCCAAAGCTGTCATATAAGCAATTAAGTTGACACAGCAAGTTTTGAATTATAGTTGGCTAATTGCAAATATTAAGGACTTTTTTTTTGTGTGTGTGTCTCTAGTTGGCAAAAAATACATACAATCCCCCCTCCCTTCCCATGAGAGACCACTTCGGGACGGCCCTGTCTAAAAGTTAAATTACCTTTTAAAAATTCAGAGTTTTTTCAAAAAATTTTATGGCCTCTACAGATATGAAGAACAAAGGTGAAAAAATATACTTAGAAACACTAATTTATATGGCTTTGTAAATGGAATACCTTTATAAGTTGTAACACCTTCCCATTCATTATATTTTTTTTAAGTTTGCCTTTTTTGATTTTTTCAAATATTTTTTTTTTATTTACAGCTTCTTTTATTGTATTCAATGAAGCAAAAGAAACCTTGGTCAATGGAATATTGTTTGATCTACTAAAATACGCTCCATTTCAAAAAGGTGATGGAAAAGAGAAGAAATTTGTGTAGATTTTATTCAATTATATGTAGATTAAATTCAATTATTTGTAGATCATATTCAATTATATGTAATATTTAAATATTCAAATATATGTGATATTTAAATATATTTTTCAATAAAACAACTTTTATCTCTTGCTTTAATAATACTAATTTAACTACACTAAACTAAAAAAGTTAAGTATAGACTATGTATACTCTAAGTATAGACTATGAGTAGATTTAATATCCATAATATACCTTAATAATGTAATAGAGAAGTGCAACAGCACTAATAGACATGCATACTACGTTTTGATGGTAATCTCAGTTTTTATCAAAGGTTTCTGTGACAAAACGTTTTTTAACGTTGATAAATCAACGTTAAAAAAATTGTCATTCTTAACTTTGTTTCAACGTAAATTCAAGTTTATTGTAACGTTTTTTTGGGTCGAATCAACGTTTATATAACGTTTGAACCTAACGTTGATTTAACGTTGATAAATCAACGTTGAAAAAAACTTTCATTCTAAACGTTATATCAACGTAAATTCAACGTTTGGTTTCAACGTAAGTTCAACGTTGTTTGCCGGCTGGGATATATATATATATATATATATATATATATATATATATATATATATATATATATATATATATATATGCATATATATATATATATATATATATATATAAATATATATATATATATATATGCATATATATATATATATATATGCATATATATATATATATGCATATATATATATATATATATATATATATATATATATATATATATGTATATACAACCCGTAGATGTTGTCCGAAAGTTTTTTCCATATTTTGTTGACAAAAAGTAAAAATTAAAATGCAAGACCGGAATTTTTTTTTTTAATAATGATAGACTGCCTGCCCCAACCAAACCCTCAGTCGATGTAGCAGCACTCCCTTGCGGGTCAGGCTATTTGTCAGTCGATGTAGCAGCACTCCCTTGCGGGTCAGGCTATTTGTCAGTCGATGTAGCAGCACTCCCTTGCGAGTCAGGCTATTTGTCAGTCGATGTAGCAGCACTCCCTTGCGAGTCAGGCTATAAGATAGTCGATGTAGCAACACTCCGCGCATGATTTACAGTAAAAAAAATAAAAATAAAAACATTTTATTAAAAAAAATAAAAATAAAAACATTGTTTAACTTGTTAAAAACATTCAGAGTGTTTTTAAAACATTCTGGTCAATTAAATTTGCGTTTTTGTGGTTTTTTTAAAAAACGATTTATTTGTAATTAAATTAATGGTTTTTACTTTCGTCCAACACGCAAATGTTGGACGAAAGTCAAAAGTAATTAAAAGTGACGTATGTGTTGGCGTAAGAATCACTTTTTTCCTTCCGCTCTTCCCAAAGCCAACAAACTATAGATCTATGTATATATATATATATATATATATATATATATATATATATATATATATATATATATATATATATATATATATATATATATATATATATATATATATACAGTACTGCGAATAAGTTTTAGACCACTTAAATTTTTTTTAAAAAATATCGGAGAATTTTTCCCTAATATTTAAGTTTGTAGTTCTAAATTATAAACTTATTAAAACACATATATTTCACACAAAATATGGAACAATTACAAACTTTTTAATGTCAAACTTCATAAAACACTCTCAATATTTACTATGTCCTCCTTTTGCCTCAATCCCGATATTCGTCGGGGAATAGATTCATACAACTTAGTTATAAAACCCTAGGATATGTTGTGCCATTCTCTTTGAAGTACTTCAAAACACTCTTCAGCATTTCGGGGAGCATGTTTGACCTTTTTTCTGTCCAGGTAAACCCAAATATGCTCAATTGTAGTCAAAACTGGACACTGGGAGGCCAGGTCATCAATTCCAGTACTCCTTTCTCTACCATTTCATTTAAATAATTCTTTGCCACTCGGGAACAATGTTTTTTGTCATTGTCCTGCTGCAGAATAAAATTATGACCTATTAGTCTCATTCCGGATGATACAGCATAGTCCTTAGGATATCCACATAACGTCCCCCTACCACTTTTCTTTCTATCTTCAAGGGAGCCAGTTTCTCTGATTTCTGTAACAGCATTCTTCGAATATCCTGTTTTGGATGTAGTTGTTATGACACATCGTTTTAATAAATAAATAAACAAATCCCTTATGTTTCCTCATTAATTTTGTTTATTTATTTAAAATAATATATTCTTTCAACTTTTCTTATATATTATTAAACTTAAGTACGCTTTAAAAAAATTACATAGGGAAAAAATTGTAAATACATCTAATTATACAAGTGGTCTGAAATTTATTCACTGTACTGTATATATATATAGGAGATTACTCCCTCAAATCAATTTAACTCACTCACTTTAACATGTCAACTAAAAAAACAAAAACATACAATGAAGTCGATATGCTAACCGCATTAACTGATATGAAAGAAAATAAAACATCACCGAGAAAAGCTGCATTCAAAAATGGTGTTCCAGTGTCAACGCTCAAAAATCGCAAAAATAACAACAACAAAGGCTTCCGTTGCTCAGGTACAACAACGGTACTCTCAAATGAAACAGAAAGATTGATGGTGCATGCGCTCCAATTACTTGGTGAATAGGGTTATGGTTTAACCCGAAATGAAAACCTAGAATTTGTATGTGGCTACCTTAAACGCATAGATCAATTGCACTTATTCAAAAATGACAAGCCTGGTAAAGACTGATTTTATGATTTTATGAAAAGATGGTCAAAAGAAACTTCAACAAGAAAAGCGAATAACTTAGCATCTAAAAGAGCCGCTTCTTGTACGCCAGAAATAATTGATTGTTATTTTGAATGAGTCGCCAAGCAATATCAAAAGACTGGTATAACTTCTGGGTTGCATATTTGGAATTGTGATGAAACAGGTTTTTCGGGTGATCAAGGCAAAGCAACCGTAGTGTGTCGAAAAGGGACAAGACATGCATTTAAACTTACTGGCAATAATGAATAAATTCATTATACTGTAAACAATAGCTGCAACGCTGATGGGCATTTTGCATCACCATTTGTGATATACAAAGCAAAAAGAAACTTTCGTCCTGACTGGGCAAGAGGTGGTCCAACCAAATATGCACCAACTGGCACCAAATATTCGATTTTAAAATCAGGTTGGATGTAGAACAATACGTTCATTGAATGACTGAAAGAAGTATTTATACCCAAAACTGAGCGAATTGGTGGTATTCATGTTTTAGTATTAGATAGACATACAACTCACATAACTTTGGAAGCAGTATTGCTGTGCAAAAAACACAATATAATCTTGATTCGTCTACCAAAGCAATCTTCACATATTCAACATCCATTAGATAGAGGTGTCTGTTGTCATATCAAACAAGCATGGATAGAAATTCTTACAAAGTATTACAAAGAGTCAAAATGTAAGAATTTAGATAAACAAAATTATCCACCGTTCCTCAAACTGCTGTATGAGAGGTAAATGTTTTACACGCTTGCATGTAATCGCTCATTTTCAGTACACTGGCCTATTTCCACTTAATAAAAACAACACTTCAAGATATCTTTATAATTATATTCGATATATCTCATTCAGAACTATTATAACAGACAATTATAACATTTTGCAATTATTTACGAGTTCTTTGTTTGCATAAATTAAATACCAATAAATACAAAGTTGTTCGGTTTGCCAATAACAACCAACCGGATTTGTTTAACCGGCTTTTTTTTTCTTACGAGTTTGGTGTTCTATGCTTTAGTTGTATTGAGTAAATAGTTTTATGCATGTTTTGTAAAAAACATTAGCGACAGGGCCGTAGGAACAAAAATTATATATATATATTTTTTTTGGGGGGGGGGGGGACAGTACTACCCCAAAATAGTTTTAAGGAACTTTTTTTTTTTTAGTCATTTTTCAGTCAGTTTCTTCAAAATTGTTTCTTTGAAAAATTATAGGGGGAGGGGGGAGGGCAAATGCGGACCTGAGTTAGGATTTATAAATTGAAATTTTTGATTATAAAACGTGCATTGTAACACGGCGTCGGATCGGAAGTTTTCACGAACTGACCGAGATAAATATAGTTCAGAAAAAAAAAACCCACTCCCTCCTTTCAATTAAAACCCCCTTATTTATTAGATCTGGACCAAACCCCCCTCCTCCTTCCTCTTTATATTAAGGACTCAAAAATACTTTCAGTCCGTTGTTATGTGGAAATAATGTCATCATTAAATTATTTTTGTTTATGTTCTAGCTATAAAGATTGACGATAATTTAACGAACTTTTTTAATAAATAATAAATTTAAAAGGTCTATATAAAAATTTATAATAGAAAATTAAAAATTAAAGTCGGCAAATTTAACCTATTGCTCAACTAATGCTTAACTATTGCACAACTATTGAACAACTAAACAACGTCAAAATATTGTTGAAATATAATTTTTAAGTTTTTTTTCATTGAAAACATTTTTAACAAATTTTTACTTTCAGTATATTACAGGTATATACGACAAATCATCATTGTTGATAAAATAAAAACGTTTTCTGCCTACCTTGATAAAAGTTTTTCAAAACAATTTTCATACGTTCGCAGTTTTTCAGACACAACCCAATTCAATTATTTTTATAGTTAGAGATTTTAAATTTTCTTTCTTTTGTAATTGTTGCAAAATTTAACTCGTTCATCGTAACACTACTTATTTATAACTTACCGGACGTTACGTGATTATAACGGACGTAATTAATTCTTAACTGTTTTTAATAGCTTTGTTTGCAAAAATAAATATTCCATCTTGTTTTAATATTTCCGCCAATTTCTATATTACTCAAAAAGATTGCCAAAATTTCGTTTGAAAATTTATCGATTCTGACGAAATTATCATTTAACTATTAATTAACAAATTTTGAATAAAATCTTATTAAAATGATACAGGAAAAAAATCTTACAATTTGAAACAGAATATTTTTTGTTTTTAATAAATAAAATTTGTTTATTAATATATACATGTATAGAAATTTAATATATTTAGACTTTTGAGTCATTTTCGCGTTTCTTTACATTGCACATCGATAGAAATCGACGAAAAAGGAATAGTTTATTTGGTTCTTCTGACAAAGCTAGTCTATTTCTCATCCGTTCGTCCATAGAGGAATATTGTTGAGCAGACATAGACCAGGTGTGAATGCGCTTGATGATATCATCAAAGCACATTTCAAAAGCGTCTCTAATGTTAATGTTATACTTTGCTGAAGTATATATCTGCTTTGCTCCTCTTACTGCATATAAAACTGAAGTTATACTTTCGTTTTCTCGTAAATGTAGCTGAGGAGAAGAACCGCCGTTTTTATCTATTTTTGTACTGACAATTAATACGGGCATTTTATCTTCACGGACAGTACGAATAGCTTTATAAGATTGCAATAAGTCCTCAACAGAATTTAAACTGGCAAACTCGTAAACGAGCATTATAGCGTCTGCAGTTTTAATGTGAAACACTTTACTTTCTGTGCTTTCATTCTCGGAAACAACGACTAGCTCAATGTTAAGAGAATAACCTTTGTAATAATAATCTTCATTGCCACGTTTAAGTTTTTTGTTATGTGGTATATCACAGTAAGAGTTATTTAAGAATCTCTCTACCAAAGCTGATTTCCCGCATTTTGGAGAACCAATTATTACTATTTTTCGTCTTTTCTTTTCGTTTCTTGAATCGAATTTTCTGTAATGAGTCGTTTTGTTCATGTTTGTGCAACAGTCTTCTCTAGTAAAAATCTTATTTGCTGAACATTGTTCTTTCATGTTTTAAGTAATCTATAAAAAAAAAGTTGCGCTTTGACAAATATTTGCCATGCAATTTCAACATCTATTCCAAAAGAACCAACGCGTACGATATCCACACGCATTCATAAACTTTTGGGTTTTACATTCTATTTAAATTAATCTTCTATTGACGTCAACGTGAACAAAAAAAACGAAATAATCTTAACTTGTCATTTGGTAAACGAACGTCATTATAAAAAAATTCTCTTGTAATTATTTTTTACGTTTTGCTTCGTAAAAAATAAATACGTGTATGAAGTTATAAAAATCTCGAAAAAGTAAAAAAAAACTACGTTGAACAAATAATTTTGAATATAAATTTACCTTCTTAATTTAAAAAGTGAAAACCAAAATTAAGTTTCTTCACTGCTTGATAACTGAGCGCGTGTTTCTCATAATCTTCATTTTTATACGATTTCAAATTTACGGTTGCTATTTTTCGCCAAGAGTTTAATTGCGGTTATCCGACTCCCACCTGTTGGAGCGCGCAATTTGAATACAATTCACTCTAAAATAATTTACGCAACGCAATAAACAAAAGATTAGAGCACAAATAGTTAAATCTAAAAATAACATTTTTAATTTATGTATTGAATCCGGTAGCAATGACAACTAGCAAACAAATTCATCAATATTAACAAATGATATATTTAAGGATATTTTTTTCAATTATAACTATTACTAAAGTTATTAATAACAAAAGTTACTTTTCTTAAAAGGTTTTTAACTTCCTTATGCAATAACAAAAGTATATTTAAGAATATTGAATTTTCTAATTTTTTTTTAACTAAGACTCAAGTTTTAACTTATTAAGCTTCTTTATAAGTTTTTACAAATTTATAAATTATAAGTTTATATATATATATATATATATATATATATATATATATATATATATATATATATATATATATATATATATATATACATATATATATATATATATATATATATATATATATATATATATATATATATATATATATATATATATATATATATATATATATATATATATATATATATATATATATATATATATTTATAAAGAAACCTAATAAATTAAAATTTTAGTTTTGGTTAAAAATAAATTTATAAAGTTTTTTACTATACTTTTATTATTGCATAAGGTAATAAACCTGTTTATCATCAATACTTATTCATTTTAGTCTAAATAAATATTTAGGTGGTTTAAATATTCACGACGGTTTAAAATATTTTACTAGTATCAGTTTTATATGCGAGTCATTTCAGTCTAGGGTATTTAGTAGTCTAAAAGGATTGATACTTGTTTAAAAGAATTGTCCTGTACTTTTAGGTCATCTTATCAAGTTTCTTTTTAAAACTACGCTATCCCAAACTGAAAAAAAAAACAATAAAAACGAACCAGTCGGCTCGTATTTATTGGGGTAATATTTCGGCTATTTACCGGGTTAAGACTACGGGCACCTGTAAAGACACCCGAAGTCTACTGGAAGAAAATATACCCGGTGGGCACAGGACGTAAAAAAGACGTCTTTTAAATGTCTATTGAACGTTTTGGACGTCTTATGAACGTTCAAAAGACGTCTTATTTAGGTCCTGTGCCCACTGGGTACGGTACACGAAGGTTGCAGAAAAGTTTTTAAAACAAGTAGTAACCCAGCGGGCACGCGTCGTCCGTAGGACGTCCGTAAGAAGTCCGACGGACGTCCCTCGAACGACGCATCCCCACTGGGATGGTTAGAATAGTAGGAGTTATTAGATTATTAGAGAAATTGCGGTTTACTATTTATTATCATTTTTCAAGTGTCTGTGAGTTATGTGCCTTAGTTACTAGGAAAACTACTGACTGGTCGTTAATTTTTTTATACTGGAAATAGGGGATGCCAAAAAGCTACTAAACTAATGTTTATACATATGTCAAATAAGCCATATATAAGTTTGAACACTTCAACGTTTAAAAATTGCGGCTTACAATGAATATGGGACCCAGCGTGTATTGAAGAGCGATGCGGAGTAATCTTTTTTAAAAGATAAATGAAAGCAATGATTATTTATTTACTTTTAAAAGTTCATCATTTCTTTATACAGAAAGCAAAGGGTAACTGTTTCAAAAAGTTACAAACTTAATGATTAAGTTTATGTCAAATAAATAAGTAAATAATAAATAAGTAAGTAAATAATAAATAAATAAGCCATAAAAAGTTTTTTACTTTAGCATAGTTTTACAGTGACCATAAGAAAAAAAATAGAAAAAAAAGACGAAAAAAAGAAATTTATTGATTTAAAAGTCGTATTTTCGTTTGTAAACGATACGAATATTTATATGAATATAAATATTTTCCATGGAAAGTATTTATATATACATAAATATTTGTAACGTGGTTAACAGGAAAGTAAATGAAACTATTATAGCGGAGATTTTACAACTCAATAAGTTTCGTTAAGAAAGATAATATCAAGAAATGAGAAAGTTCAATCGGATAAAAGGAACAAAATATTGCTATCATTAAAATTATAGTAAAACGCGTTGAGTTTGAGTCGAAGAAAAGTAAAACTCTAAAAAACAATTGATTAGGATTTAAAATGTAATAAAGTAACATGCAAAATTTTAAATGACAAAAAATTATCACTCTTTGGCAAAGCATTGAAAAAGTTCATTAATGTGGAACTGAATTAATGGCTAGCTAAAACGAACATTACAGACCCAATCCAACCCAACCCACCCCCTCCCCTAACCCGGCCAACTTTTTTGAACGTTCAAAAGACGATCAGAACGTCTTTAAAATCTTCAGAACGTCTTTAAAATGTTCAGAAGACGTCTTTTTAAGACCGTATGTCGGCTGGGTTAGATGAAGTAAAAGTTTTAAAAGATAAAATGAAAGAAAGATCAAGACAACTGAGAAATAGAAACCAAAGAAATAATTTAAAGATCAATGGTATTTGCGAAAGCGAACGCGGGTTGAAGCCAAGGAAAAAGTACAAAAATCTTTAACGAGCAGTTGAAAATAACCAGTGTAGTTGTTAAACATGTGTATGTTTAACAACTACACTGGTTATTTTCAACTGCTCGTTAGGGTTCAATAAATATGATTCACACATAGGGTTCAATAAACATACTTCAAACTTTGATTCAAATTATTTTTAATCAAAAAGACACAGTTTCGAGTTATTTTAACCAAAAAGCGTCAGATTATGAGTCCTACTCAATACCCGAGTCTATCCAATTTTTTAGTCAAAATTAAAAAAATGTTTTTATTTTTAAGTATAAACTTTTGAAGTAAAAGCAAAAATTTTATAAATTTAAAAATGTTGTTGCATGAAATAAATCACGATTTTAAAATAATTTGCCTGACAGACTCTGGTGTCAAAAATAACGAACTAAGTTTACAGCTTAAATTACTAGATACCAATCAATACAACAACCACTTGACTCCAATGCTGGTGGAGGTTTTCATTCATAGCTTCATAAATTTTGTTCCAACCCGCTGGTAGTTTAAAGAAAATCATAACATTGTTACGCATTTTCTTCGCCAAGGTAAATAAACACGGAAACGTGTTTACGTATTAGGTGACTTCAATTTAGATATTTTAAAATATATGTATATATATATATATATATATATATATATATATATATATATATATATATATATATATATATATATATATATATATATATATATATATATATATATATATATATATATATTTATGTATTTATATTTATGTATATATATTACGTGAATATTAGCATATATTATTTGAAATAAAAATGTTAATTGTTTTATTGATACATTATCCAAATCTCATTCCAAATATAACTAAACTAACAAGAATTACTAAAAATTTCTTGAAACAGCTGCTATAATAGAGGTTTAATAAGGACTAACTTTAAAACTAATAATCTTTGAACTATTTACGACCAATAAAAGTTCCTTAATACAATTTTGGAATCTTTTAATCAAAGTCCTCCATTGAGATCTTGTTTTTCAATCTCAAAAAGCTAACAAGGTTTTTGAGCATTTCCGTGCGCAATTCAGAAAGCAATACAACTACCATTTTCCTGAAAGAAACATTAACAGTTATGAAAAAAACATTTTAAATAAACAATCACTTCCTCATCCCTAAAAACAAAAGGATTTCCATTTCTTAAGGATTGCCAAGTTCTTAAAAAAAAGAGAATAAAAAAACTTCATAAGAAATTCTAAAAAAAAATCTTATGATAATAAAAACTTACTACAAGAACGCGTGCTCTGCGAAAAACGGCGGGATTAATATTGATAAATGCCAACGTTTTTAACCACGTTTTGGACGCCAGATTTTTAAATTCAAACGAAAAATAAACTTTCCAAACGTTGACGTCATTAGTAACAGGTTTATATAATTGTAAC
This sequence comes from Hydra vulgaris, assembly GCF_038396675.1. Taxonomy (NCBI): domain Eukaryota; kingdom Metazoa; phylum Cnidaria; class Hydrozoa; order Anthoathecata; family Hydridae; genus Hydra; species Hydra vulgaris. Next base: position 6,860,415 of record NC_088927.1, read on the forward strand.
GGTTAAAAATTGTTGTATTTATCGAGATAACTGTATTTCTTAATGTTTTTCAAATAACACACACTGTTTTCAGTAGTAATAATAGAGTGTGTTATATAATAGGTAGAACAAATATATATTTGATGTACTATAATGTTATTTTGAAAACTAACTAACTAGTAAGACATATTTAAAAACATAATTTAAAGCTTCACGCAATAGCGATTAACAGATGTTATAGCAATAACGAAAACACGCAACAACAAATATTATATGCATTAAACGCTATGTTCTTTTTGTGTGCATTAAAGTTTAAAATTAGAAATTTATTTTCACGACGGCACCTTGACGTCAGTGATGTCAGGATCCGTCACTGCTTGACGCATGCTCCTTTCGATCATTAAGCAAACTTAATGTATCATAAAATGATGTGATAGACTTTAAACCTTATTTTTAAACTTTATTTTCATATTATTTTTAATAAACGAAACGAGCTTACGTCGAAGTGCCGCCATTAAAATAAACTTATAATTAAAAACTTTAATGTCTTCAATGCGAGCCCGTTACTAGTTTTTGTTATGGTTATAACATCTGATAATCGCTATTGCGTGAAACATTTAACTCTGAGACCGGGTGAATAAAAAAAAAGCAATTGCTTTTAATCTGCGTTTTTGAAATATTTGTTCAAGTTAACGTGAACAAAAGTCAATTTGAGCAAAATCGTTCAAAGTTAAGCAATTTACTCCATAAATGCTCAGTAATTGTTCAGCTTTACGTGAATAAAAATTTAAGAAAAATTCCTGAGGTTTTTAATCACATAAAGCTGACCAAAAAAGTACAAGCACTCAAACGCTCTCTCTCTCTCTCTCTCACACACACACACACACACACACACACACACACACACACACACACACACACACACACACACACACACACACACACGTAAACACACAGATAACATAGGCCGGATTAATAAAAAAAGCAATTGCGACAAATATTACAACATTATATTCGATTATAACTCTAAAACTCAACACCTTTTTAAAAAATTTACTTTTTTAACTATGCCGTCAAGACTTTACTTTGTTTTTTTTGCCATTGTTTTTATTTGTTCTATAAACCCATAAAACGCGTCAAAAAATTCTATGATGTATAACCAGTGGCGTAAAAGCTATCGAGTAAAAACTATCGAGTAAAAACTATCGAGCCTCGTACACAAATACTTTACTTAGATACATATCAAGTTGCACTCGTAGTGGTCCCCTGTTTTTTTCTTTGTTCAACTGATCGTTGTTTATAGTTACTATGTATTAAAGCAATGCCATGTTACTATAGTTACAACTTATTATTATTATTGATATACTTTATATTAATTGCATTAAGCAATGAATAAAAACGAATAGCGTTTTTCTTAATCTGTTTTTGTCATTCTCATACAACATTATTGTGTACTGTTCCAAATAAACAGTCCAACATTGTCGTATACTGTTCATAATGAACAAATCAAAGTTATCGTGTATTGTTCATAATGAAAAGTACATAGTTATTGTGTATTCGATATAAATAGTACACGATATTGTTAGGAGTAGCATTTTGAGTGTTATACCCCCAAGCTGAGACCATTACCTGTTCTATAGTTTTTATTTTTATTTTATTTATGGTTTATTTCATGGTTTATTCCTTCAAATACTCGGTTAATTTTTCGAAACTTGAATGCTATTATAAAACTTTTTTTAAAATAACTTCACATATGCTTTTTTATCAGGTTAAATTACAGAATCAAAAACTACTTCCAACTTATTTTTCAGATTTTTTTTTGCAGACCAAGTTAATAGGTTTATATTTTCATAGATTTAACTATGAAACAAGTTTTCACCGTATTGTGGCAAAAGATCACACACAGAAAATGAAAAATATGCAAAATATTGTCATTAAAAAAAATATTTCAGCAAAATAGAATTTAAAAAAGAATTTACTAAAATCCATAATGGCACAAAAAAAATGTAACAAAACATTTAACTCTTGAGTGTTCTGTTACATTGTGACAACATTCAAGAATTGAATGTTCTGTTATAATGTTTGAATCATGGTTCAATGTCTTACTCAAATCTTAAGTAAGACACAGACCTATGATTCAAGTTTTAAAAATCTGTTGATTTTTTTTTATTTTTTATTTTTAATATAGTTTGCATTTCATATAAAAATAAAATAATAAAATTACGATGAAACTTTTGCGTTATACAAAGAATATATATAAACAGACAGGGGCTCAAAGATGATACAGATGACTGGTGTCACCACAATGTTTTTATTGAGCCCCTTTACAATAACATTTAAAACCCACATGGCTTTAGTTAATTTAAAATAAAATATTTTTTCTGAAAAATAGGGTAAGGTTGTTAATATTGTACCGATGCCTATATTGTACTTTTAACATAACTCGTTATTTTTACAACCCACAAGAAATTTTTTAATTTATTTTTTATCTTTGCCGAATGAAATTAAGGAGTCAACTGTTTTTTTTTGTCATTAAACTGCATTAGGATTGGAATAAGCTCTTGTTGGTTTATTATTGTAGGTTTCTTATTTTAGGGATTTATTGCTAAGCGTATTTCAATAAAGAAAGTAGAAGATATGATTTGTTCAGTGTATTTATGTTAAAACATAATTTATCTAAATTCGAAATAACTACCTAGAATTTAAAATACCTAATTATTATTTGTCAAATTTTTTAATTAACCGAATGTCAGATTAGTTGCGTAAATTGTACCTATTGTAACTCAGGGCAGATACGAAATTGTACCGACGCTACCATTTTGACCGCTAAAAAACGCATGTAAAGTTTAAAAAATTCCCTTTAAAAAGAAAAAAAAATTTTGAAATGTCGAAACAGATATATGGATCATGGAGAGAAGAGGATATGGAAAAAGCTATTTTTACTTATCGTAATATCGATATCGGATTAAATGCCGTTTGTTTATAATACGGAATTCCTAAAGCAACCTTTAAAAGGCATGTGGAACATAAAAATATGCAAATGACTCAACTAAGCATTTTGGTATGTGTAGTAATTTACCTCCTGGAATTGAGAAAAAGTTAGTTGAGCATGTCTTGAAACTCAAATCGCGTATGTTTGGAGTTAATACTAAAGACCAAAGAAAATTTGCATTTGAAATTGCTGAGAAGAAGAAAATACCTCATCAGTTCAACAAAGATTTGGTCATGGCTGGAAAGAAGTGGTATTAACAATTCATTAAACGTCACCCCTGCTTCAGTTTGAGGTTATCTGAACCAACATCTATGGCAAGAGCCACCGGTTTCTGTAGAGAAAAGGTTGAACTATTTTTCAATAAACTTACAGAACTTGTTGATAATAACAATTTTACTGCTGATTTGATCAACAACGTAGATGAAACTGGAATAAGTACAGTTCAGAAACCAATGAAAGTTTTAGCTCTGAAAGGGAAACACCAGGTAAGAGGTATAATAAGTAGTGAAAGAGGTTCAAATACCACTGGAGTATGTTGCATGAATGCTGCTGGATCTTTTGTACCTCCTATGCTAATTTTTAAACACAAGAGATTCAAAAATGAGCTCAAATATGGAGCACTACCATTGAAAATTTTTAGATGTTCTAATAATGGTTGAAAAACCACAGATTTGTTTACTGTGGATAACAAATTTATATATATATATATATATATATATATATATATATATATATATATATATATATATATATATATATATATATATATATATATATATATATATATATATATATATATATATATATATATATATATATATTTGTTAAACAAGCAACTTTATTGAGACCAGTCCGGCAACAGCACAGTCCAAACTTTAAAGAGACCAGTCCGGCAACAGCACAGGCTGACCTCGATATCAATAAGCTTTTTTTTCACATCTGTGCATTAGTACACGTTTTTTAGATATACGTATATCGATTGACATATAAGGATAAGCGGAAATAAATGTACATACATTGACTGACAAATAGAAATGAGGTAATTAAACGTACATACATCCAAAACGATAACCGGATTTTTTGACGCTTTTGGCTGATTTATTTTTGATGCCTTTGACAAATTAAAAAATTTCAGCTTGGCAAGTTTTTCAATTGTCAGAAAATAATAACTGATTTTTTTTTTATGACAACAACAATGCAGGTCTTTTTCTTCTTGAAAATATAATAAATTTTAACTTAGAGTAATAAAAGTAAATTATAAAAGTAAATTATAAAAGCATAAGCTTCTCATTTTGAATTATAATATAAACAGAAAGGGACTAGAAAGAAACTAAAGAAGGGTGTAGATGATTTAACGAAAACTATATAAATCTAGTGTAACAATGACAGTAATGCAACGTGGGTGACAAAAATGCAAAAGACAGGAATAATACTAATTTACAGCTTATTATTTACTAATTAATTCTAAATTAATTGGAAGATAAAACTGGATAATATTGTGTTAATAGAGACTACTGTGTAATGCTTGATGTATATGGTATTATAAGTTAAAACAATTTATCACTAACTCATATACAAATATCCCAAGAGAAAAACTCACGGTTAAAATAAAACTTAGATAACACTGCACTTTTACACCACTAGTACTGTATCAAAGGTTCAAAGTCTAATCTTTCTTGCTTTAATATTTGTTGCAGGTAATTAAAAAAAATTTTTTGTATTAAATTTGTTTAACTGGTAAGCCCACGTTTGTTAAGAAGAAGAGCGAAGAATGATGTGCGTTGTTGGTCTGGCGTCAAACTGAAGTAGGTTTTATTAACATTTAGTTTGCTGAAACTTTTTTAAACAGTGGCTACCAGCTGCAGTTGTAAGAAACGTTTTTAGAGTTAGATTTTTAGGTACGTTTCTTGCAATGTTAATTTCAATTGTAGCGAATACATTTAAAAGGTTTAAACGAAGCATGTCATCAGGTTTTTTATTTTGCTATAGTTGAACCATTTTCTGTTTAAATGATTTTATTTTAATTATAAGTGTTAGACTATAAGAGATTGTCTAAATTTTTATTGATTTCTGTTTAAATTGTATTCAAATATAAATAGTAAATAACTTTTTTGTTTTCGAAGTTAAAAATAAAACATCTAAAAAGTTTATTAAAGTTTTAGCGGGGCGAATATTTAAAGCGGCACGATATTTGTTTTTTAGAGTAATTTTTTCAAATTTATGACATCAAAATAAAGTACTTTCTTTAAATTTTCAGACCTATATTTTTATATGATTCTGAATCAGCATAGTATATCTATCATAGTATGTCTATCATAATCAATCATAAAAAAAAGAGGGGGGAGTTATCACAATTAATGATTAAAACACGAAAAGATCATTTTGAAAGAACCATTGCTTTTTGAAATCCTTTACAACGATGTTGCCGAAATATTCTGAAAGTCCAAGTGTTTGCTAAACTCTTTTGAGTAAACAAAAATGCAAAACAATAAAATCATGTTTTGTTTGTAGTGAGGAATTTGTAAAAAAGTTTAGCTGATGTAGACAAAAGTTTCTTTTTCTTGGAACAGATTTGATATAAAAATTACCAAAAACTTCAACTTTTTTGAAACTACGCCATTCCATGCTCTCTTTTTTCTTCTTATAAAATTTTGTTTATTAGTTGTTTTGAAGTTCATCTTCTTGCATATTTATATTTTATGAAACATTTAATAATTTGATATTAATTATTTATAAATAAATAAAAATATTATTAATAAAGCTCTAATACTTCAATGTATTCCAACAAATCAAATGAAAGCACAATAGACGCAATTTACATTCCAAATTTTATTCAACACATCAACTTTACACGTGTTGGTGGTTGCTATGGTGTTGTTAAGATAAATTTCATAAGCGTATTTTCATAGAGATTTTAAAAATCATATGACGTTTGTAATAAAAAATAACAATAAGTTAATAATACAATAAAAATAAGTTTTTTTTGTATTATTGCTGAGAAACATTGTGTTGAAATTTTTTAAAGAGTCTTTAGCATTTTTTCACATCAAATTTTAAGGAAAAATATTGATGCTTTCTGAAATCATTTTTTAAAAAAAAAGGAAATTTAATTTTCTTTTACTTTTTTTTTTCAAATTGCCTTTGTTAAAATAATAATTAAGTTATAAATAAAACAGTATAAACACATAGAAAACTTCAGAAAACATAGAAAACATTGAAAACTTCAGAAAACATAGAAAACTTCAGAAAACTTCAGCAATAAAATTTTTGCTCACAATCTTCCAGCGGAAAAATAAAAAAAAAAAAAAAAAAGGCAAAGTAAGATAATACTGAAAGTTATCAATAACAAAAATTGCGTTAAGTTTTAATTAAAAATGGTGCAATATAAATAAGTATTTAGGGCTGATTAATAAATATTGACAAAAAAACAAAACAAAAAAGGAAAACAAATGGTAACAAAAGCTAAAGCGAAATGAAAATTATTTTGAAAAAATAATTGTGTTAAGTTTTATTGAAAATAATTTAACTGATTTATTAAACTCAAAATCTTTTAAATTGTTTCCAAAATAGATATTTGAATTCTAGTAAATCAAAGTCCATCTTTAGTAAATGCCGTTTTTAATCAGCCTTAAATCTTTCAAAAGTGCAGTTTAACAAAGTCATGTTTTTCATTAAAAATATGAAGAAAATTTTCTTAAACAAAAGTTTTATAATTATTTTCAATATTGAATTTGGTACGAGCTTAACTTAAGGTTTGTAGGAATGCAAAGTTGTTCTCTGAAAATTTGATAGGATATTTATGAGAGATTTCATTAAAGTATAACTGAAATGATACTGGAGGTAACCCAAATTTCGCTTTAAACATAAATAGTACTACTCGGTGAATATTAATAATATAAATATTTCAAGCTCCAAGTTAACATAAGAGAGGTTTGCAATGTGCATTCCTGTTTGCCCCAAATATCATCCAGCAAGTTTTTTTGTTTACTATAAATTTTTTAAAGCGTGTTTTTTTGTTTACTATAAATTTTTTTGACTTGAGTGTAATTCGTGCTACTTCAGGCAAAGTTACAGTAAGAAAGATGAACGTATGAACGAAAAATATTTTAGTATAATATAAATTTAATAATATAAAGATTCATTATTAAGAAACGACTTTGTTCGATATAACATGAAAGTACTTTTTAAGATTTCGATATATATAATATGGAATTTCCGTGACAATTTTTTTTATCTAAAAGCACTCCTAGAAAGTTTTTAGCCATTTATATTTTAACTGTTATGTTATTGATTAAAAGATTGGTCAATTTAGGCTTTTCTAGGTTTATGGAATGGGATAAACTTTGTTTTATCTATATTTAATGAAAGTCGGTTACTTATAAACCACTTGCTCATCTTATTTAACTCTTCGTTAAATATTTTATAAAGAACAATAATATCTTTGTGATAATAAAATAAGTTAGTGTCATCTACAAATACGATAGTATTTAATATTTTTGACGCTAAATATAAGTCATTTATATAAAATTGAAATAAAAATGGTCCTAAAATAGAACCCTGGGTTATAAGGTGATTTTTTGAATCTCTTGATACTTTAAGTATAAATTGCTTTCTGTTAGTTAGATATGATTTAAACCAAAGTAAACTTATTTTTAACACCTTAAATTTTTAGTTTTTTCAAAAGTATGTAGTGATTTACTGTCAAAAGCTTTGGATAAATCGATAGAAACCCCAATTGTATAGCAATCACTATTAAATATATTTGATATATGTTTAATTTCAGCCAGTAGAATGGTTTTTCTTAAAACCATATTGATTACAGTATAAAATGTTTTTTTCAGTTAAATATTTATAAAGTCAGTTATACATAATGCGTTCAATTAGATTAGAAAAGCAGGGCTACACTAAAATAGGTCTGTAGTTTGAAATATTAGTCTTATCACCTGATTTGTAAATAGGTATTGCTTTTGCAACTTTTAATTTATCTGGAATGTGACCTGATGTAAGAAATTAAAAATATGGAATAATAATAATATTAAAAACAGATTTATTTACATTAACATTAGTTTGATCAATACCTGCACTTTTATTTTTTTAATAAAAACTATTAAAAGCATTATACAGTTCACTTTTTTTCAAAATTGGTTCGTACATAATTATATCAGTTGTTGTAAGGTAAATAAAATTTTCGCTGCTAAGTTTGGACCAACACCAAGGAAAAAACTGTTCAGTTTCTCAATAATAACTTCTTTATGATAAATGAATTTTCTTTCAATAAAAAGTTTTTGAGGTTAGCTATTTTTTGCAATTTTTTTTCCCCAATTAATTATCTAATAATTTTTTCCAATTAGTTATCCCGTTTTATAACGGCTGTTATGAAAACTGTCAGTTATTACATTATCAAGTAATGTTGATGATATTTTAGTTACTTTTTATTATGTATGATACAAATTTATTCTACAGCAATTCTGATGTAAAAATATTGTTCAAAACAATGAACACTGAACTGGAAAGCTTTAACCAATGGTTTATAGCTAATAAGGTATCATTAAATTGTGAAAAAACAAGTTTTACTCTCTTCCATAAAATAAGACAATCAACTAATCTTCCGTTAAAGTTGCCAAAACTGTCAATTAATAAAAAAGAAATAAATCGAGTAAATTATACAAGATTTTTGGGAGTAATTTTTGATGAGAACCTATCATGGAAAAAACATATTAGTCTTATTGAAGCAAAAATATCTTCTGCTATAAGTGTATTATATAAACCTAGGGCCTTTCTTGATTATAAATCACGCAAAATGCTTTACTTCAGTCTTGTTCATTGTCATCTCTCTTACGCTAATATTGTTTGGGCTAATACACACAAAACTAAATTAATAAGATTACAGAGGCTACAAAACCACGCATGTAAAGCGGTTAACTATTTAAAAAGATTAGAAAACCCTTCCCCTGTAATGAAATACATGAATGTGTTAAATATATCAAAACTTGATTCGCTTCAGATATTAATATTTATGTATAAATATAAGAATAACTTGCTGCCAAAAGTATTTTCGGATATTTTTACATTGGCGTTTTCACAAAAATACAATCTTCAATCAAATAGCAACCATAACTATCAATTGAGCAGAGTAAAATCGCAAGTGTCAAAATTCTCAATTATTAACCAAGGTCCGTCATTATGGAATCAATTAAAAAATAACAATATAAAAGATTTGAAAAGCACTTCCTCTTTTAAACGACAAATGAAATTGCATCTCCTTAACTTCTGATATATATGCGAGTATGTTTTTATATGTGTGTGAAAGTATGTTTGTATATGTGTTTGTGTATGTGTATGTATATATATGAGGATGTATATATAAGTTTTTATTCTTTACCTTGTATTTTTCAGAAAAAAAATTTTATTGTAAATTTACTAAAGGCATGTGGGCTTTAAATGTTATTGTAAATTATGTTATTGAGTTTTATTCTTCACGTAGTATTTTTCAGAAAAAATGTTTTATTGTAAATTTACTAAAGCCATGTGGGCTTTAAATGTTATTGTAAAGAGACTCTATGAAAAGATTGTGGTGACACCAGTCATCCGTATCTTCTTTGAGCCCCTGTCTGTTTTATATATATTCTTTGTGTAACGTAAAAGTTTCATTGTAATTTTATTATTTTATTTTTATATAAACAGCGAAAAAAAAAAAAAAACTTAAACTTTTGTCGCTTTGTTTATAGTTGGGAAAAGGTAAAAGATATTAATATTTATGTATAAATATTAATATCTTTTACCTTTTTTGAAAAGGTAAAAGGTAAAAGGTTATTAATATATTATTCGAGAAAAGTATCAATAAAAGTTTTTGCGTCACTACTTAAAGGTCGAGTAAGTCAATGTTCATATCTTCAACAACGCAAACATGTTTCCGTAATATATTTTTTGCGTTAAAGAATGTGCGCAGATAAATTTTGAATGCTTTTAAACTACCAGCTGTCTATAAATAGCATTGATGACGACATTTAGCATAAATAGCATTGATGACAACATTTTTAGTAAATTTGTTTATTATCTAGTAACCAGACTAGTCTATGGATAGACTTACAACACAGACATAGACAATTCTGTATGTTGTAATGGACACAACAAATGTTTAATTTTTTGTCCTTGTTGTGTCTATCAAATTTTTGATGGTGTCCTAAGATTGCTCAGTTAAAAATTAATTTTCACTTCATAAGTCTACAAAGCATAATTTTTTGTCTATTTGGTGTCTATGATTTTGTCTAAATTTACTTGATTTCATAAAACCAGAAATATTGATTTTTGCCAATAAAATCTAAATTATCCAAAAAATCCCTTAGAAACAAAAAAGAAAATATACGATACATTATATTTGAATTTTATTTCATGGTAAAAATGACTTTTATGGTGACAAATTTAAAGTGGTGACAAATTTTAGGACGGAATATGACAATAATGTTTACACAAATAGTTGATTTTCCAAAATTTAGATCCAATCATAGTCAGATTCACAGTCTGAGGATAGAATGTTAAGAAAATCAGGATTGATTAGATTTTTTAAATGATAAACTTACCTTCAACTTTTTTGAAGTAATCCCAAACTGGAGAGGGCATTTTAAAAATAAATTTTCACGCACATTATACTGAGAATTGAAAAACAACTGAACTGAGTAATTAATGAACTTCAATTGAGCACAAAATAGTCCATTTTGAGGTTTTTAAATAGACATTAACTTTTTAATCAACAGCACACGCTGGACAAAAAATTAAAAAATGAACTTCTGTTAGAAAAATTGTATTTTTAATTTTGTGCTCGTTTTCAGTTTTTGAAACGATGCTGCAGTGAAAATTTAATTACTCGTTATAAGTCCAAATTATATATTAAATAGATCTTCTATACCTCATTAAAAAATCGAGATTGTTCATTTAGTGTCCGTTTTTAAAATGATTGTCTAGAAAGACAAACATTTTTTATAGACAATTCATTTTTGATAGTTGTAATTAAAATTGTTGCAATTAGTGCTTTGTCGAAGTCTATTTTTGTCCTTTTATAATAAGTCCATTAGAGATTGTCTGGTTGCTATTATTATCTCAACGCATAACGACACTCTCAAGCTGTATTGTTTAATTAGAGGTACGTTTAATAAAATCAATAAAACTGTGGATTTTAATGCTTACGCCACCACCGACGCAAGCATCGCGCTTGATGTACATACCTCGATTTATAATTGGATACATACCTTGATAATACTTAGTTTGTTAATTCAAAATTAGAATATTTTTTTTATTGCTTTTAAGCCAAGTTTCTTTAAAACTAATTGTTTTAAAGTTGGTTAAGTTCCTCCAATAAACATATAAAGTTCTCGAAATATTTATTCATATTTCAATATTAATACGCAAAATTAAAAATCTTTTTCTTACAAAGGTAATAAGTAGATTCAGATTTCAAATAGTACTCACTTTCTAAAAGGTTTTTTATAAAGTTATTAAATTTATAATTGATAACATGTGTAAGTAATTATATATACATTTTCTAATTGCAAAAGCAATTATATATACATTATCTATAATAATGTATATATTATATTATCATAGATAATGTATATATAATTGCATTCATTGATAGACCAAACTTTTATTTTCACTGGGGTGAAAATAAATGTTTGGTCTATCAATGAATAATTTGTTGCGTCTATCTGTAAATAATAAAGTAACTCTTTTCATCCTTTTTTAACTGCTGTTTCAACTGAGTATCAATGTTCCCCTTTATAGTGACTTTTCCAAAAAAGCAGTTGACTGCATCAGCGTATTATTCGCTTTGTTCATGCCTCCTTATAGAACGATGCCTATATGACCAGTTATTAAATCCAGTCCTATAGTTTCAACCTGAATCTTGTAAAAAAAACAAAAAAACAAAATATTTTTCCAGTGGATGATAAATAGATAAGATCTTTCACCATTTTTTTTCTTTCATTTTTCAACTTGAAAGAAAAATAGTTCAGTGAGCAGTACCTTAAATTTTTGTCACTTTTTGTTGCGGACAAAAATTTTGTTTGTCACATTTTGTTTGTTACAAAAATTTTTACTTTTAAATCTTCAATGGAATATTTGTATATATATATATATATATATATATATATATATATATATATATATATATATATATATATATATATATATATATATATATATATATATATATATATATATATATATATATATATATATATATATATATATATATATATATATATATATATATATATATATATATATATATATATGTATATATATATATATATACCCAGGAAAAAAAGTTTAATAGAATTTCTATAAACTTTTGGAACATATGGTCTATAGAAATTCTATAGAATTCAATAGAATTTCTATAGAATCTCTGTTAATTTCTATTGAAATTCCAATAGAATTTTTTTTCTACTTTTTTTTCAATAGATATATTTTTTCTACTTTTTATATAAGTATATATATATATATATATATATATATATATATATATATATATATATATATATATATATATATATATATATATATATATATTCCATTGAAGATTTAAAAGTAAAAATTATATGAAAAAAATATTTAAGAAAAAAACTGGAAGTTCTAAAGCCAATTATCGACAAAAATAGATTAATATGCAAATCTTCTTATCCCGCTCAGTCATATTATTTTGCGTATTAAAAAGCTGGACATTTTATAAATTTTTTGGCCTTGTAGTAGTGATATTTAGATCCCAACAAACCCACAGATGCAGTGGTAAGTAAATTTTAAAAATTTTTATAGCCAAGCCCCCAGTCGTGTTTTATATTAAGATAACCTATCGCAACTATTAGAATTACTTGTTGACGCGTGTGCTACATAGTAAAACTAGTTGAATACTGTTTTTTCACGATGAAATCATGAAGTATAATATGGTTTCAAAAATAAAAGTTGAAGAGTTGAAAATCTACCTGAAGTTAAGCGGTATAGAAGAAGAGCTTGTGGCTTGTGTAATTGCAAAACAATGTTTTTTGTGGAATGAAAAAAGCAGAATTTTAAAAAAGAGATTTAAAAAAATAACATCATTAGAAACCAAAGCTAGACAGTATACGGGTATCTGATCCGTTTATATTGTTTATGGTTGGATGAACAAAGAAGAGGATATGTCCTTCAAGCCAGATATACTCAAATATTTAATCTTTAACCCATCAGAACTCGGACGCAAAATATATTATAAGCAAAATATACTTATAAAAATATTAAAACTCAAAAGTATACAGCTACCATAAATGCCTGACTTTATCCCCTTAAGTATTGTACTTTAACAGATAGTAGTTATGGTATATTAAAATGAGAATGTCGGAAATATATATATATATATATATATATATATATATATATATATATATATATATATATATATATATATATATATATATATATAAATACATACATATATATATAAGAATGCATATTATAAAAATTTTATTGTTAGAAAAATGCGCTTGTAACTAAAGTTTATTATTGTAAAAGTATGGCTAGGAATCGTCGAACGTGCAATTATATTGCATGCATGCTGCAGCAATGCATAAATATTGCAAAAATAATATAAAGAAGTAACAAACTGCACTTCAATAAAGTGACATTTATAAATGGTACTGTGGTTTATCCTCCTCCGGCTAATTGCCATATAGAAGCCACATTACCAAGGACCGCAAAGACAAGTTCGGCTCCAAAAGGAGCGTCATACCCCGCTCTACGGACCAAGAGTAAAGTGATTTTAGGAAGAACGAAGAGATTTTAGAGTGAAAGATAAAAGTAGTCGATTTAGAAAGATAGCTTAAAGACAGCGGACAGGATTGCACGCGGTGTTAGAAGGTGCAAATAAAATTTGTTCGCGAAATAATTTTTAATTAATACGTAACAAAAGTGACATTTATAAATGAGTTTACTGCAGAAAGGTAAAATTTATTTTAATTTTTTAAGTTTTTATATATTGGAATTTATAATGTAATGTTTGTGGGTAATATTTATGATGAAATATTTCTGGTCTGATGAAATATTTCTAATTTTAAGTTTTACTGTTAGTAGTTAAAATTTAGATTGTAATTTTCACTTATTTTTATTTTTATTTAGATTGTAATCTTCACTTATTTTTTTTTAACTTGTTTCAACCTGCTATTAACCTGTAATAATAACCTGTAATTTAGATTGTAATCTTCACTTATTTTTTTCAACTTGTTTCAACCTACTATTAACCTGTAATAACAGTTAATAAACGTTTATAAAAAATGTATTGTTAAAAAATGTGTGTTATTGCGACGTATTTCTATCAGAACTTTTTATCTTTACGAAAAATGGTTTTGAACGGTGAGTCATCACTAAATTGCAGTTTTTGAGATTTAAAATATATTGACTAAATTTTAAGTATTAGTTAACGTTGTCCACGAAATTTTTTAATGAAGCTATTGAAAATAACAGCAAGTATTTTAGAATTTTCTCAACTTACACTTCTATCTATTTTTTATTTTAATGAGTGACTAAAGGGGCTCTATGAAAAGGTTGTGATGATAAACGCATCATCCTTACCTTCTTTGAGTCCCTGACTGATTATAATAGTAGATATATGTTATAAATAAAAAAAGATTAAAAACGTTTTTTATAAAGGTTTTTTATGTTTGCAATGTTATTTATTTTATATGAAAAATTGTAATATTGTTTAATCAGCGAAATAAAAGTTAGATATAAAAAAAAAATCACAATGTTGGCTATGTTCTTCAACGCTAAATATTTCAAATATCCCTATTGGTTTTAGTAACATTTTTTTTAAGTTTGTGGATTCCTATAGACATTGTTTTCCTCGTTTCATTAATGCAACATGCAATCAAGCTAGTATACCCCGGGTGAAAACTTGGAGGTAATTTTGATTTATTATATCGAGTATTAAAAAAGGAATTTGTATATTAAGTAAGGAATTACCAAAACGGAAGATGTTGACTTTAAATAATTCTTGTGTAAGTATAAGGCTCAATTTAGGTATCCATGGTAAAGCAATTAGACTTTTGGTGTCATTCTATGAAAACAATGATGAATTTTAAGAAAATTTGTGACTTTTTGCAATATCTAGATATTGTTTATATGAATGTCTCTTTTCAGCAAAAATAATTATAAAATAACCATTTTGAATGTTACGTTCAGAAAATATTTTATATTCTCTAGCTAAAAAACTTTTTAAAATGTTTATTACTATACTCGATGAAATAGTTTTATAAGTACATTTGTGATTGCACTTTTACGATATATGAAAAACTTATAATTGTAAAGCCAATGATTGGTCAAAAAACATCGACAAATATACAAGATTTGTAACGCCTTATTCAGTCGATAATGGCTCTATGATATAAATGCATAAAAGATATTACCATAAATATACTTAAATATAACTTTTATTTAGAAGAAATAGTATGATCCCGAACCGAAATATTATATATATATATATATATATATATATATATATATATATATATATATATATATATATATATATATATATATATATATATATATATATATATATATATATTTATATATTATATATATATATATATACATATATATATATATATATAATATACATAGATATACATAATATAATTCTATATTATATTAGAGTCAATATACTATATAATATAGAAATTTTATAAAACATGTATATATATTTATATATATATATATATATATATATATATATATATATATATATATATATATATATATATATATTTATATATATATATATATATATATATATATATATATATATATATATATATAATATAAATAAATTATTTAACATATATCATATAATATGAAAATATTATATAACATAACTATATAACAAAATTTATTTATATTTTATATAATGTGTAGTAGGTGGTCGGAAATAAAATAATTGCCTAAAATATTTTTGTTTTTAAAGATAAAAGAACCATCATAGGCAGTACAACAATGATTTAATTGTTAGCATGTTTTTATTTATTTTTGTTTTTTATTTCAATTAATCTCCCCAAGTCCATGAAGTCCACTACAGTTGAGGAGGCTTTAGTTGTAATTACAACCCTCTCTCAACTCTATAACTTCGAAACACGAATCTTTACAAACAATGTACGTGTTTCGGAATGTTTAACTTGCATGTTTCCAATCTGTAACAGTGATGTGTTCATGGTTTTTAATCTTCACTAGTCTTTATTATTGCTTGTATTAATCAGGATAATTTTGTCGTTTTATATGACTTTAATCTCTTTTATAAATTCGTTATAATAACATACTGCATAATACCTTCCCATAATAATTTTTGAAAACAAAAAATATTTGTTAAAGCAGGTTGAATAAATATTGTTTAAAGTCTATCTATTTAAAACAATTATAATTATCTTTTCAGTATATGTTATTACTTTACGTCCGTATATGTTATTACATTATGTCCGTATATGTTATCACTTAGTTTTATGAGTAATTTTGTTTTAATTAGAGTTAAGAAAAACAAAAAATTTGAGAAAGACTAAAAATAGATTTATAATTTATAGGAAAAAAAAAAAAAAAACTTTAAAAAAAAGTGATAAAATAGAAAAAATCTCTTACGGATTACTAATTTAATGAGACAGTCGACATTTTTTGTTTGTTTGTTTGTTTGAACTTCATTGATTTATCCAAAGCATTTGACACTGTCAATCATGAAACAACTTAAACTAAAAATTTGGTTTAAAAACTGCTTGACTAACAGGAATCAAATGAAACCAAAAAAAAAACTTATAAGTTGCGAGGTTCCCCAAGGATCTTAGAACCATTATTGTTTCTATTGTATGTAAATGACTTATTTTAGCATCTAAAAAATTAAATTTTATATTGCTTGCTGACGATTCCAATTTGTTTTATTCACACAAAGATATAAAAAAAATTTTAAAATTTTTAATGAAGAATTATCTAAAGTAAATGAATGGTTCATTAAATGTAGATAAAACTAAATTCATCCTGTTCCACAAAACAAATAAAGTTGATAATTTTCCATTTAAACTGCCAAATTTTTTATTCAATGAAACAGATGTAAAAATGGAATCTACAATTAACTTTTTAGGAGTAATTCTTGATGAAAACTCATGGAAGTTTCACATCCAATCCATTGAAAATAAAATCTCTTATTATATTTCTGTACTTTATAAAACAAAACCATTTTTAAATACTAGAGCTCTAATGAAAATTTATTTTTCATTTATTCACAGCTTTCTTACTCCAACATTGCATGGGAAAGTACGAATTACTGAAAACTCAAAAAACTTTAAAGTAAACAAAAGCATGCTTGAAGGATTGTATTTGGGCCAAACAGAACTGTGTATTGCGAACCACTATTAAATCGTCTCATGGCCTTAAATGTTTATAAATTAAACACTTACCAAATATTCCTTTTCATGTTTAAAATGACCCATGGAATACCTCCACTTATATTTCAATCTTATTTTAGTGAAATACCTCATAATTAGCCAACAAAGTTTTCAGAGAATATTATTGTTCTGAGAATTATTTTAAAAACAAGTTCTTATCGAATTCAATATCGAAGACCTTTTTATGGAAAAATTTTATTAAAATGTCCAATAAAGAACACTACTCACTAGAAAAATTTAAAACAGTTTTTAAAAGAATCTTACTTCAATAAGATTTTAGTACAATAGACTTTTTTCTTTTTTTAAAAGGTAAATTTAAAATAGAAATAACGTTTTCATTAGCACTAAAATTTATATTGTTAAACATGTATTAAATATATTTGTATTAAAATACTAAACTTTCTTTATTTTTTAATTAATCAAAAGTCATTTTATTATTTGACAAAAGTTACGTAATTTTTGACGTTTTTGTATATTTTATTTTTTGTTTATAAACACGGACAATATGTAAACGGGGCTCGGTGATTAGACAGTCAATGTCTTCTTCTTGCTCCGGCCAATTTTTATAAATGTAATGTCTTTATTGTAAATATATGAAATGGCAAAACAAAAAAAACAAAACTATGTAGAGTAAAACCGGTTCAAACCGCACACCATATCATTCCGCACACCATATCATTCCGCACACCATATCATTCCGCACACCATATCATTCCGCACACCATATCATTCCGCACACCATATCATTCCGCACACCATATCATTCCGCACACTGATCGAAATTATCAAATAAAAACTAAACGGATATGGCTATGAAAAAAATAAAAATATATTCAAATACAGAACTATTCGAATTGATAAAATTGTATGCCGACTCAACTCCATTTTTTTCTTTTTTTATACAACTTTAACTGGAAGTCAAAATTTTTTATATATTTTTTATCGTTGGATACAAAATAGCGCTTGAACCGAAACTGATATAAAAAATAATTTTAGCACTATCTTGGTGGTAATTTAATTTTAACTCTGATCAACAAAAAGTTAAATATAAAATCAAAAAAAAAAAAAAATTTACTGATAAAACCGCACACTCGATTAATTACTTAGTTTAGTTTTTTGCAAGTGACTAAGCGCCTATCTTTATCTAATTAACTTAATGTTAATTCCGGTTTAATTATGAATGAAATATAATATTATTTGTTAATATAATAAACTCTTACTTATTAAAAACCAATTATTATATTATTTCTTAATATAATTATCACTCGCTCAATTCAATTAACTCACTCACACACATGTCAACTAAAAAAACAAAAGCATACAAGGAAGACGATTTACTAGCCGCATATGGTATGAATAAAAATAAAACATCACTGAGAAAAGCTGCATTCAAAAACTTGTATGTGGCTACCTTAAACGCTAAGATCAATTGCACTTGTTCAAAAATGGCAAGCCTGGTAAAGACTGGTTTTATGCCTTTATGAAAAGATGGTTAAAAGAAATTTCAACAAGAAAAGCGGGTAACTTAGCATCTAAAAGAGCTGCTTCTTGTACGCCAGAAATAATTGATTGTTATTTTTGAATGCATCGCCAAGCAATATCAACAGACTGGTATAACTTTTGGGTTGCATATTTGGAATTGTGATGAAACAGATTTTTCGGGTGATCAAGGCAAAGCAACCGTAGTGTGTCGAAAAGGGACAAGACGTGCATTTAAACTTACTGGCAACAATAAATAAATTCATTATACTGTAAACAATTGCTGCAATGCTGATGGGCATTTAGCCCCACCATTTGTGATATACAAAGCCAAAAAAAACTTTTGTCTTGACTGGGTAAGAGGTGGTCCAGCTGGCACCAAATATTCAATTTTAAAATCAGGTTGGATGGAGCACGATACGTTTATTGAATGACTGAAAGAAGTATTTATACCCGAAACTGAGCAAATTGGTGGTATTCATATTTTAGCATTAGATAGGCATACAACTCACATAACTATGGAAGCGGTATTGCTGTGTATAAAAAAACAATATAATCTTGATTTGTCTACCAAAGCATTCTTCACATATTCTACAACCATTGGATAGAGGTGTCTGTTTTCATTTCAAACAAACTTGGAAAGAAATTCTTACAAAGTATTACAAAGACTCAAAATGTAAAAATTTAGATGAACAAAATTTTCCACCGTTTCTTAAACTGCTGTACGAGAGTGGTAAATGTTTTATACGCTTGCATGCAATCGCTGGTTTCCAGTACACTGGCTTATTTCCACTTAATAAAAACAACATAAATCATAAGGCATTAGCAATCACACAAAAGCTTAATCCACCTTCATCAACATTAGCAGCCTCCGCATTACCTACACCATGTTGCTCAGACACAGCTTCATCATTTTCAACAGCCGCCCCAGCACCTACTCTAACTACACACCATTATCATCTTTCTCAACTACACCAGCTTCAAGTTTTGATTGGTATTAAGCATGTGCGTTGCAAAAACAGTATCGAGATAGAGTTGAAGCAGTTTTTTCAAGCCAGAAATCAATCGCATGTTAAGAAACCGAAGCAGTGCAACATGTCAAAACTTGGCGGTAAAATGTATTTTCGAAGAAAATGCGATCAAGTTCTTCAAACAAAAAGATAAAGAAAAAGCAACAAAGGAAGCCGTGAAAGTTGCTAAACTTAGCGCAAAGCGTTTACTCTTTATGCCAAGTACTCAAATGCCTGGGCATAACATTGCTGAGTAGCTTCAGCAAAACAATAATAAAGAACAGGTACCAGCAGCCAAACGATTAATAGGTTCAAAATATAAAAAGTTTAGAGTACAGTTACACACAGAAATGTTGCAATGCAAGAATTCGATGTGTTGGAAACGGTTGTGCAAAGAAACATGTTTACCAAAGAAATATGTAGTTGGAACTAAACTTCTTTGTTGCAATAAATGTAAAAACTTTAATATAGTTTCTTAAATAAATGTTGTGTTCAAAAAAAAAATTATAAAAAAGTTAAAATTTAAAAAATTCAATATTTTCTCAAGTGTGCGTTTTTATCAGAATGTCGCCTAAAACCACACAATTTTTTTTTTTTTTTTTTTTGTAATTTTTTTTTTGTGGGTACGTGTGTTATTTTTTTGTTTTTCACTGCAAAGGAATTGATCCACAAAATATTAACAGTATATGTTATATCTGATTGCAGGGGCAAAAAAAAATAAAAAAAGACTTTCTAAGTCTTATCGCCAAGCTCCTAAATATAGAGGTTAGGCGTCTAACTATCAAGTTTTCGCCCCTTTTGGTTTATGTTGAAATTAATTTCTTAAATTACTAAAACACTATTATTCCAACTATAATGCGTACGATTAATTATAATTAATTATATATGGAAGTTAATTAATTATTACGATTAATTAACCGCTTATTTGATAGGAAAAATTAAAAAAAGTCTCGCAATTTTCTAAAACTTAATTGACTATAATAACCTCTTAATGCTATTAAATTGTATTCCCAACGGAAGAGAATTCCCAATGGGCATATATAAGCTGTTTGTTTAAAATTAAAAAGTACCAAAATGAAAAGATTAACAGTTTGAAATAAGTTTTAATTTTTTTCAAAATAAAACTAAAAATGAGTGAAATAACTTTAAGAGAATATAGATGCGGATGTTGTTTCAAAAGATGGATAAAGTAAAAAATAAGCGTGGAATATCTAGATATTTTTTAGAAACGAAGTTGACGTTTCTAAATAAAATACGAGAACCAATCAACAAAAATAAAAATGTCATTGAGCTTGGAACACGTTGCTGTGCGGCCTGTATTCAAAGAGCACGGAGAAAGGAGAATGAGGAAATAAATTCACCGTTAAGTAGATTTATAGAGACTCGGTCGTTTGATTTTCAAACAACGAATCTTGAGTTGTCTGAAACGCTTGAAACAAATCAAATATCAGCTTGCCCACCGATTATTGAACAAAATGAACAAATACCACTGAGGTCTTAAAAAAGTTTTCTAGTTGAGTTTAAAAAAGAATTAGTTAAGCTAAAAAAAAGCGAAGAAATGAGCGAAAAAAATACATCAATTTTGGTAGATATACCTCGAATAACTACTTCTCATCGCTATTGTTTCGTATGTCACATTAATAACTCTTTAAAAAATTTCAAATTCTTTTCAGGGCAAGGCATCATGACTCTTATGTCAAAAAAAAATTCTTTTACCTACTGGATCAAGATGCTGCGGAGAGCATTTGAACGAAGTTATATTATTAAACAATGAAGCTTTAAATCAGCTGATTGTTGTTAAAAAGAATGTGAAACTAAATGCATCAGAAGTTAAATCTTTACAAGAGATGTTTTGATATTATGCTCAGCATAGCAGTTTATTTTCAAAGTTTTCTGATATTTCAAAACTACCTGATTCTATTTGCCTGCGAACTACTGGATTCAATAGACAACAATTTGAAGAACTAAGTGGAGATTTGATTTCACTCAGAAACACCAGTAGTAGATCTGAATCTCAAGTTCTAGCCATCTTTCTGTTTTGGCTAAAAACTGGCCTTGATCAATACACTGTTGCTGATAAATTTTGATATTGACTCTCATTTTGAAGTATCTCGATATTTGCAACAAGTAAGAGATGCTTTTGTCAAAAATTTCATCCCTAATAACTTAGGTGTAGGTCACTTAACAAGGATTGAATGGTTAGCAAAAAACAGCGAATTGGTCAAAGAAATAATTAATGCTAAAGAATCTCAGTTGATATTAGTTGTCGACGGAACTTACTGTTATTGTCAAAAGAGCAGCAACAACTATTTTCAACGAAAAACATTCTGCGTACAAAAGAAAAAACACATTTGGTTAAACCTTTTTTATTTTCTATATCAAATGGAAAAATTGTCGATGTATTTGGACTTCACGAGGCAATAAAAATAAAAGATGCTTCAATCATGAATGATGTACTTCTAGGCGACGAAAATCATAGAAAATTGCTTCATCCTGGTGACATTATATTACTTGATAGAGGTTTTCAAGACTTGATAACTTAAAAAATACTTATAATTTCAAGCCAAAAATGCCTGCATTTGTAGAAAAAGGTCAAAAACAATAGACAACATTTCAAGCTAATCAATCTAGCATGATTACCAAGTGTCGTTGGGTTATCGAAGTCACAAATTCATTTCTAAAAACATCTTTCAGAGCCTTAGATAAAGTGCACAATATCTGTTTGCCTCACACACTCACCGACTACAGAATTGCAGCATCCCTTATTAATAGATTTTTCAAGCGTCTTTACTCAGACCAGGATGACAAACAAAAAATTATTAATAACATTAAAGTAAAGCTTCATTTAGAAAATAGTTTGGAAAAGCTGGTCAAAACTGAAAAACTAGACAAAAAGAGTTTGTTTGTAAACATTGAAGTAACACTTATACTTGGTTTTCCTAAATTGCCTGAAGAAATAATAATAAACAACATCACTTTGGGCTCATATCAACTTAGGCCATGCTTAAGCTACATTTCTGAACATTTCAATATGTGAAATTGTTCAATCGATAGGGAAATCAAAACTTCTTTCTCTTATTATCAGATCTTGTCATTCTGGGTCTACAAAGTATAAAGTATACGCGCAATATTTACCTAATACAAATGATGAAACTGGAATCGAAGGATTGTACTGTACTTGTAAGACCGGCATGAGAACTGTAGGCTGCTGTGCGCATATTGCTAGCGTAATTTATTATTTAGCATGTGGAAAGTACTTAGAGATCTTTCCGAATTCAGCTGGATTACTAACATTCTTTTTTACTAATGACGCTTAACCAGAAACTTCAATGTTGACACAAATTGAAACTTCGGAAGATAAAGTTTATGAGTCATAAAAAATTAAAAAAGGTTTTGAAAAAGAAGCCTAAAATTAATTTAGTTTTTTCTTCTGAGTCATTTGATGATCATTCAAGCAAAGATGAAGATAAATCTATCTAGAAAAAAAAGCGTTCGCTGTCTAATAAGCAGGATGTAGTCAGTCCAAAGAAATTAAAAGTTCACGAAAAACAAAGAGAAAATTCGTGGTTTTTTATTAATATTTCTAAATGGGGAGGAAAGCAGGTCTTAAACCAATCTTGTCTTAAATACATATACTTTTCATTTATACACTGTTACCTAAACTATGCTAACATTGCTTGGTGCAGCACCAATGTTACAAAGCTAAGTAAACTTCTATGTAAACAAAAACACGCCATTAGGATTATTACAAATGAAAATCGCTTCTCTCATTCAAAAATACTTTTTAGTAAACTTGATATTCTGAATGTTTATAATTTAAATCTCTATCATGTTCTTATATTTATGTTTAAACTTGATAAAAAAATGGCACCATATTTATTCAACTCTTTATTTAAAAAAATAAATCACATATACAGCAAAAGATTTTCAAATAATAACTATACTCAATCCAAAACCTACTATTCTGCCACTAAATACTCAATCACAAACCGAGGACCTAAACTCTGGAATACACTTTTAAATAATGATCTTAAACCACTTTCTTCGCTTAATCAATTTAAAACTAAACTTAAGCAAAATCTTCTACTAAACGACAATGAACTAAATTTCTTCTGAAGCGTTTAAAATGAGAGTACTATTATTAATGATTTAGTATTAATAATTGTTTATTACTAAGATTGTCTATTCTAATACATAAATATGATAAATAATCTTGTCTCTAGTCTTGTTTCTGTTTGTTTGTTTTTGTTTTTTTGTTTTGTCTTTTTTTTTTGTTTTTTGTTTTTTTTTGTTTGTTTGTTTGTTTTTTCTTCTTTATTGTTGGTCTTTTTAGTAAGTAAAGTAAACTTAAGCGTTAATAAAAAAAAATAATTTATAGCATATGTAACTTATACGGTTTTTATTAGCATTGTAATTTACGGTATATTTATTACGGGGCTTAGTGATAAGGCAACTATAGTCTTCTTTTTGCCCCTGTCATATATTGTTTTTTATTCATGAACATTGTTATTGTAAATACTATTAACAACGAAATATATAATTAAAAAAAAAAAATTAAAAAGCTTATTAAATCAAATTTTAAAAAGTCATTTAAATTATTGAACAATTGATTATTTTTTACTCGCGCTTTGGACTTCAAGCAAGCTGTCTAAGAACATATTGATTAATTTGACAAACTCTGACATCAAAGAAAAAATTGCTTCTATAATAGGGTTTATTAATAAATTTATTAATAAATAAATATTATTTTATAAAGCAAAAAGTATTTGGCTCTTAGACGTTTGCAAGCTTTGTGTTTCTCAAGACGAAAATTGAAATCACTTGATCTTTACATTCGGAACTGAAATGGAGCATTTCATTAATTTCATTGAGCCAATTCAGTCTTTTGAGTCATAAGTAATTTGCAATAATCAATTGTGTATATCTTTTGGCGAAGGTAAAATGTACAAGTTTATATGCACTACCTATTGCAAAAGACAGCATTTTCGAAGTATTTTTAATATAAAATAATTTTGTTCACGATATAAAAAAGTAGAATTGGTTAAAATAAGTAAGAAATGAATAAATTTATTTATCAAGGCAAACTTCATGCAACAAAAAATAAATAATAATAACCCCTCCCCCCAACCCCCCCCCCCCCCACACACACACACACACACACACACAAAATTGCTTTTTTATGATAAGTTTTTGGTGTAATAGTTATAATTATATAAAGTAACCAGTCATTGTATAGAAAGCTATTGTACCGAAAGAAATATAAGACTCAGCATTTTTTAGTATATCTCAAAAGATAGATTTTTTTAATTAGCTAAACTTTATTATTTTTTTGTTGATGTAATGAAATATTTAGTGCCAAGCGGTCTTTTTTTTTTCTTACTTCAGACACTAATTTAAACTAATTCTAAGGATTAAAGTAACTATTTATAATAGTTTTAAACTTAAATAGTTGTATATAGTTTTTTTAATTTAAACATAATTATTTTATAATTATTTAATAAGAAAAATTAACATAAGAGAAGTTGTTGTTGTTATATAAGTTATATCTATTGTATAGGTTATATAAGTTATATCTATTGTATAGGTTATGTATTATCTTATGCTCATAAGAAAAGTTATTATTATATAAACGTATATTTTATATAAATTATTATCTTATGCTCATAATTATTTATTTTTTTGTCTTTTTAACACAGCGACTTAAAAACGCCATCTGCTTTCCTCTCTTTTAAATGAAGATTGTTAATAAAGGGAACATTAATAGAACACTTTATGATATCTCTAACTTCTTGAGTATTTCTTAATACCACAATTAATAATGACCATGTATAAAACATGCTTTACGAGTTGCTTACATGATTATTTAAACTGTTTAACTACTATTGTCCCTCGAGTTCAATTATTAAAATCCCTTGAGTTCAAGTATTTTCTTAAAAAATACGTTACTAATTAGTAACAACATAGTATAAGATAAGTAAACATTACATTAAGCTAGATATTAACAAACATTGTTATGTTTTTTCTAAAATAATTAAAAGGCTAGACAAAACAATCTAATTCTACATTAGTAACACCGCTTGGCACTGAATGCTGCAAAATAACACCACAGCTTATAAGTTTTGGTGTTATTTTGATGCTAAAGTAATGAAACTTAGTTTTTCATAACGAAAAATATGTTAGATAAAAATTGTAGTAAAATTTTTTTACAATACTAGACATCTTTCTGAAATTTAAATTCAAAAAATTTGAAATCTTATCATTTTAAGGTTTGAGTTAATAAATTTGAATAAATAACGAATAATTTTTTTTCCGCGCAAAACATAATATATTTTGATAAGTTTTGTTAATAACGTTATATTCAATAAATTAGTTTTAATTGTCTGGATGATATTTTCTTGCTTAATTAATGTTATTTTTTTGAGCTCATTTTAAAGTGCTCATATTACCAAGTGGTCTGGGTAATATGAGCACTTTTGCTACTTTCTTAAAACCTCTGTGTTTTTAAGAAACAATATCGGGTGCTATCTATGCGGATCATGAGTAGTAATTCCTAAAAATTGTTTATTTGCAAAAATTTTGGATCCACCATAATTATTTTTGAAAATATTTCAATTTTTGCTTAAGGTACTCATAATACCCTAATCTACCCCAACCCGACTTGCTTATCAGATATATTATTCAGTACTAGCAGCAAGCAACCCGGGTTACTTGCTGCTAGTACTGAATAATATATCTGATCATTGGAGAGGGTACTGACTGTTACCACTTGTAAGTAAACTGAGACTAACCACGGACCGACTGACTCTTACAAAAAATGAATCTTAACAATGTCACACGCGAATGTTTAGAATTTAATAAAGAATTAATTCTAAATTATTTTTTTTCTTAAGTCTAAAAATTTCTAGTTAATTAGAAACAACCATAAATGATTAGCAGTTGCGAAAAAATTTTAATATATTATAATATATTATTAATTTAATATATCATAACTAATTAATAATAAAACTTTTAATGATATTAAATACAGGGTCACAATGTTCTAAAATTTTAAACTTTAAAACAAAGTACAAATGCAGCCCACGGAGAGAGTTGAACTCTCGACCCCTAGTTTACAAGACTAGTGCTCTAACCACTGAGCTACGCGGGCTTCTATAACTTCCAAAATTAAAATAAGTTTTAACAAATTTTTTAATTTTTATACCTTTTATATAGCATTGCGAATTTTAACATATGCGGTAATGTAAAAATACTATGTAAAAATTAAAAAAAAAATCTCTAAAAATTCGCTTTTCTTAAAATGCACGTGAAACGTGCATTTTAAGAGAAACCGAATAGTAATAATTTATTTTGTCACAAAGAACGATATCATCAAAATTAACATACTTGTGGTTTATAAAAAATCCCTGGCGAGCCTCCGTGCTTAAACTTTTGCAATCTTTTTGATGATTACTGTTAAGTTTATGTTATCAGCAATCTCACTTGTAGAAATATAACAGTAACTACTACTTATGACCCCTTTAATAATTCTATATTTTATATTATAAAATATATATAAGTATATTTGGTGACGAATCCAGTGGGAGGGGGGGAGGGAGGGGATTCGGGTATGCATAAAGACCCCTCACTAGAATCTGAAAGTCCTAAAATATCCCCCCACCCCCACTCACCCCCTCCACCAAAAATTCCTGGATCCGTTACTGAGGATATTATTGAAAATTTTGGTGTTTGAAAAAAATTCAAGTCTCTCATTGTAAAAGTATGGGTTGCACCCAGTGGGCATGCGTCGTCCGGGGGAAGACCACTAGGCAAGAGTCAATTTTGCAATCATGTTGTTACAACAATGCATTTACTGCTCTGAGAAATAGTTTAATAAACTCTGCGGATACAAGTACTTCACATGAATAGTCGTTATCACAAAAACCGCCTTCTAAAATCAATTACCTTGACTTTAGACAAGATGAAAGAGATAAAAAGAAGAAAAAATTAAAATAAGTGTACAATGTGAATAAGTTTTTACTTAACGGCTTATTTAACCTAAAGCCTTCTGTAAAGTATCTTTAATAAAGGTAATTCGTTTCAAATAAGAATTACTATTCCTATTTGAAACGGATTAGTTAGGTAAACAACCAACTCATTCGGATAATTTTTTTATTACTATTACGTCATTATTTTATTATTTTTAATCTTTATTAATTTATATCAAATAAATGATAATATGTATCATGTATTCGGTAACATGTATCGTATGTATCTAGATTACATTAAAAATGTAACAACCATAATACCATAAAACCATTTTATTAATTTAGTAATTATCATAATAAATTAAGAAAGCAACCATTGTGTAGTAGTTAAAGTTCTGGCTTCAGAACTAGAGGTCCATGCTTCGTAGCCGGCTCTAGCCATAAATGTATGATTGGTTAGGCAGGAGGCGTGAACTTCCTGGTTAAATGTTATTCCGGGGTGCTCAGTAATTTGGTCCGTTAGGACTTCTTAGAGCACCTAATTAAACTAAAAGAAAAAAGTGCGTAATAATACTTGTGCATATGATATATTAGTTTTATTTAGTTTAATAAAAAATTTGATTTATTTATAATAACATTTTGTTTAATTCTTAGTTATTAAGGACTTGAACTTCCAAGGGTCCTAAAGGCATAAAAACTATTAAAGATTAACTGGTTTCAGTGTTGCTAGATAGTATTTATAAACCATTTCGTTTTGAAAACAGTGTTTCACAACCTTTTTTTGTTTTAAATTTGAGAAGCATCAATAGCACTTGCAACACTATTTAGGACCGAGTCTATTCGCACGATCATCATGCGAATAAAAAAATATTCGGACGACTATTGAGCAAAAATAAATAACTTTTTTTAGATTTGAACAAATTTTTCTTCATTTATAAAAGTGCCTAAACTAAAACCTTTAGTCGTTGTATGGACACTTCACCGCGCCTAAATTAGTTAATATATCGCTGCATTTGTTAACTTACAAACCAGAAAAATTTGTTATAACTCGAAAAAAAGGAGTTTGTTTGGAAATGAGAACAGTAAAGAATATATAAAGTGAAAATACATGGTTTAACTCTTATTGCAATACATGATCTATGAAGAGTATCAATTATTTAGCATAATCATTATTAGGAGTAAGACCCAAGTAAAACCAGTAAGAACAAGAACAAGTAGTTAAAATGTGGTGTTGTTACCAAATTGGTAATGTTTGGGTCAAAAATAACAATACTTATTCTGTATAACCACATTTTAATACCTTAGATTTAGAAAGTTCAATGAAGGTATTGTTACGCTCAACTTAACATTAAAAAAATGTTTAAAAGCACTGCTACATAAAAATTGAAGCAAGTTATCCGCTTCCAGATTAAGGACTGTAAAATTCGCTGATTTTTTAAGAAGGATCACCAGAAACTGTTGTCAACTCTTGTAAATATTTGTAAAATGATTTGATATTTTTTACATCTGCCTGGTCAAGTTTTGGCGTATTCTGAATGGATTTAATCTGTGAAAGATTTAAGGTGGCCGTCTGGTAAAAAAATATTTAAAAATCAAATTTTTGTTAATAGTCCAGTTTAAAAGAAAAATTTGTGCTCTTTTAGAAAATATATACTTTTAAACATATTTCTTAACTAAATTTTTTAAAAATTTTATTCCTGTAAAGACATGTACTAGCC